>NC_053023.1:187165432-187250425 GCF_003073215.2 Triticum urartu
GGTATCAAAACTGGCAGATCTTGGGTAGGGGGTCCCAAACTGTGTGTCTAAGGGTCGATGGTAATAGGAGACAGGGGACACGATGTTTACCCAGGTTCGGGACCTCTTGATGGAGGCAATACCCTACTTCCTGCTTGATTGACTTTGATGAGTATAGGGGCTACAAGAGTTGATCTACCTTGAGATCGTATGTTGTGTTCTAAACCCTACAGGTATGATGAGTAATATCATAATAATCTATTGACTAGCCTGGCCTCAGCTTATATAACATACCAGAGGCCTAGGATAACAAGAGTCCTGGTCGAATACGTCGGTGGAGAGGAGTCCTTGTCTTGATCACCAAGTTTCGTAGAATCTTCCTCGTATATGTCTTCGGCTGTCCAAACTGACCCATGAGTAAATGGCCATGGGGGTCCTTGGCCCAATCCAACTGATCGGGAGATGATGTGGTGAATACCCCCTAGTCCAGGACACCATCAGGAACGGCCTATAATGTGTGTAGCATGGAATATATCGAGATCTCTCGGTTTTTATGTTGACAATGAAACTATACCGCTCAAAATATTATTCATCTCTATTTCAAAATCGAGCTCTGGCACCTCTACAAATCCCCGCTTCCCTCTGCGAAAGCCTATCTATTTATTTTTATGTTGAGTCATCATCCTCTTATTAAAAAGCACCAGTTGGAGAGCACCGCTGTCATTTGCATGCATTACTATTCATTTATATTGAGTATGACTGGATCTCTTTTACCATGAATTACAATGTCTTGTCAGTCCTTGATATTTAAAGGTGCTCTGCATTTATGTTTTGCAGTCTCAGAAAGGGCTAGCGAGATACCATCTTGTTATATCATATTATGATTGTTTTGAGAAAGTGTTGTCATTCGAGATTTATTTTTATTGCTCGCTAGTTGATTATGCCATTGATATGAGTAAACATGAGACCTAAATGTTATTGTGAATATGGTTAGTTCATAATCTTTGTTGAAAACTTGAATGATGGCTTTACATATTTACAACAACAAGAGCAAACAGAGTTTGTAAAAGTTTTTCTTTATCACTTTCAGTTTATCAACTGAATTGCTTGAGGACAAGCAAAGGTTTAAGCTTGGGGGAGTTGATACGTCTCCAACGTATCTACTTTCCCAAACACTTTTTCCCTTGTTTTGGACTCTAACTTGCATGATTTCAATGGAACTAACATGGACTAACGATGTTTTCAGCAGAATTGCCATGGTGTTATTTTTGTGTAGAAATAAAGTTCTCAGAATGACCTGAAAATCAATGGAGATTATTTTTGGAATATATAAAAAATACTAGCGAAAGAATAAAGGCCAGGGGGCCCACACCCTGTCCATGAGGGTGGGGGCGCGCCCCCTGCCTCGTGGGCCCCCTGGTGCTCCACCGACCTCAACTCCATATATTCGTGTTCAGGGAGAAAAAAAATCAGAGAGAAGGATTCATCGCGTTTTACGATATGGAGCCGCCGCCAAGCCCTAAACTCTTTCGGGGGGCTGATCTGGAGTCCATACGGGGCTCCGGAGAGGGGAATCCGTCGCCATCGTCATCATCAACCTTCCTCCATCACCAATTTCATGATGCTCACCGCCGTGCATGAGTAATTCCATCGTAGGCTTGCTAGACGGTGATGGGTTGTATGAGATTTATCATGCAATCGAGTTAGTTTTGTGAGGGTTTCATCCCTAGTATCCACTATGTTCTGAGATTGGTGTTTCTATGACTTTGCTATGCTTAATGCTTGTCACTAGGGCCCGAGTGCCATGATTTCAGATCTGAACCTATTATGTTTTCATGAATATATGTGAGTTCTTGATCCTATCTTGCAAGTCTATAGTCACCTATTATGTGTTATGATCCGTCAACCCCGAAGTGACAATAATCGGGATACTTACCGGTGGTGACCGTAGTTTGAGGAGTTCATGTATCCACTATGTGTTAATGCTTTGGTACGGTACTCTATTAAAAGGAGGCCTTAATATCCCTTAGTTTCCAATAGGACCCCGCTGCCACGGGAGGGTAGGACAAAAGATGTCATACAAGTTCTTTTCCATAAGCACGTATGACCATATTCGAAATACATGCCTACATTACATTGATGAACTGGAGCTAGTTCTGTGTCACCCTAGGTTATAACAATCGCATGAGGAATCGCATCCGACATAATTATCCATCACTGATCCATTGCCTATGAGCTTTTCATATATTGTTCTTCGCTTATTTACTTTTCCGTTGCTACTGTTACAATCACTATAAAACCAAAAATACTACTTTTGCTACTGTTACCACTACTATCATATTACTTTGCTACTAAATACTTTGCTGCAGATATTAAGTTTCCAGGTGTGGTTGAATTGACAACTCAGCTGCTAATACTTGAGAATATTCTTTGGCTCCCCTTGTGTTGAATCAATAAATTTGGGTTGTATACTCCACCCTCGAAAACTGTTGCGATCCCCTATACTTGAGGTTTATCACGAAGTTGTTGATTTTTATGGCACCAGAACAATAAACCTCCTCGATAACGTAAGGACCTTCCCATTTAGAGAGAAGTTTTCCTGCAAAAAATCTTGAATGAGAGTTGTATAATAGAACATAATCACCTACATTAGACTCACGCTTTTGTATCCTTTTGTCATGCCATCTTTTAACTTTTTCTTTAAGCAGTTTGGCATTCTCATAGACCTGGGTTCTCCACTCATCAAGTGAGCTAATGTCAAATAGTCTCTTCTCACCGGCATGTTTGAAATCATAATTGAGCTCTTTAATGGCCCAATATGCCTTATGTTCTAGTTCAAGAGGTAAGTGACATGCTTTTCCAAAAACCATTTTATATGGAGACATACTCATAGGATTTTTTATATACAGTTCTATAGACCCATAATGCATCATCAAGTTTGTTGGACCAATTCTATCTAGATCTATTAACAGTATTTTGCAAAATTAATTTAATCTCTCTATTACTCAGTTCTACTTGACCACTAGACTGTGGGTGGTATGGAGATGCAATTCTATGATTAACATCATACTTAGCCAGCATTTTACGAAAGACACCATGAATAAAATGTGAACCACCATCAGTCATTACGTATCTAGGGACTCCAAACCTCAGAAAAATAACTTCTTTAAGCATCTTAATAGAGGTGTTATGATCAACACTACTAGTTGGAATAGGTTCTACCCACTTAGTAACGCAATCAACAACAACTAAAATATGTGTATACCCATTAGAGGAAGGAAACGGTCCCATATAATCAAAGCCCCAAACATCAAATGGTTCAATAACAAGTGAATAGTTCATAGGAATTTCTTGACGTCTACTAATATTACCAATTCTTTGATATTCATCACAAGACAAGACAAACTTACGGGCATCTTTGAAAAGATTAGGCCAATAAAAACCTGATTGCAATACCTTATGTGCAGTTCTATCTCCAGCGTGGTGTCCTCCATAAGCCTTGGAGTGAAACTTGCAGAGGATATATTCCTGTTCATGCTCAGGTACACAATGTTTAATAACACCATCTACTCCTTTATAAAGGTGTGGGTCATCCTAGAAGTAATGTCATAAATCATAGAAAAACTTTTTCTTTTGCTGGTATGCGAAACTAGGTGGTATAAATTTAGCAACAATATAATTAGCAAAATTAGCCATCCATGGAGCAGTACGAGAAGCATTTATGACAGCTAATTGTTCATCCAGAAAACTATCATCAATAGGGAGTGGGTCATCAAGAACATTTTCTGACCTAGACAAGTTGTCTGCAACGGGGTTCTCAGCTCCCTTTCTATCAATAATATGCAAATCAAATTCTTGTAGCAAGAGAACCCATCTAATAAATTTAGGTTTGGAATTTTTCTTTTCCATAAGATATTTAATAGCAGCATGATCAGTGTGAACAATTACTTTAGAATCAACAATATAAGGTCTAAACTTATCACAAGCAAATACAACTGCTAAAAATTCTTTTTCAGTAGTGGCATAATTTCTCTGGGCACTGTCTAGAGTTTTACTAGCATATTGGATACCATTTAATTTCTTATCAACTCTTTGCCCTAAGACAGCACCTACATCATAATCACTAGCATCACACATAATTTCAAAGGGTAAATTCCAATTAGGTGGCTGAACAATAGGTGCAGAAATCAAGGCTTTCTTAAGTATTTCAAAGGCTTCTACACAATCATCATCAAAGACAAAAGGAACATCTTTTTGTAAGAGATTAGTCAGAGGCCTAGAAATTTTTTAGAAGTCTTTAATGAACCTCCTATAAAAACCGGCATGACCAAGGAAACTTCTTATACCTTTAATGTCCTTAGGACACGGCATCTTTTCAATAGCATCAACTTTAGCTTTATCAACTTCAATACCTCTTTCAGAAATTTTATGCCCCAAGACAATACCTTCATTAACCATAAAGTGGCACTTCTCCCAATTCAAGACAAGATTAGTTTCTTCACATCTCTGCAAAACTCGATCAAGGTTGCTTAAGCAATCATCAAAAGAAGTTCCATACACGGAGAAATCATCCATGAAAACCTCAACAATCTTTTCACAAAAGTTAGAGAATATAGCAGTCATACATGTTTGAAAGGTAGCAGGTGCATTATATAAACCAAAAGGCATACATCTATAAGCAAAGGTACCGAAAGGGCAAGTAAAAGTGGTCTTTTCGTGATCCTCTTTCGACACAGGTATTTGAGAGAAACTAGAATAACCGTCTAGAAATAAAAAAATTGTATGTTTGGATAATCTTTGTAGCATTTGATCAACAAAAGGTAAAGGGTAATGATCCTTTCTATTAGCTTTATTTAATTTGCGGAAATCAATTACCATTCTATAACCTGTAACAATTCATTGTGGGATCAATTCATCTTTATCATTAGGAACAACAGTAATACCTCCCTTCTTAGGGACACAATGGACAGGACTTACCCACTGACTATCAGCAACATGATAAATTATACCTGCCTCCAGAAGCTTTAGTATTTCATTTCTTACCACTTCTTTCATCTTAGGATTTAACCGTCATTGGTGATCAACAATCGATTTAGTGTCTTTCTCCGATTTTATTTTGTTCTGGCATAGGGTGGGACTAATGCCCTTAAGATCATCAAGAGTATATCCAATAGCAGCATGTCGCTTCTTCAGAGTCTTCAATAATTTCTCTTCTTCCTGCTCTGAAAGGTTAGCACTAATAATAACAGGATATATCTTATTTTCATCAAGATAAGCATATTTAAGAGTATCAGGTAATGGTTTAAGATCAAACACGGGATCACCCTTGGGTGGAGGAGGATCCCTTAGAATTTCAACAGGCAAGTTGTGTTTCAAAATAGGTCCCTGTTTAAAGAATACTTCATCTATTTTCCTTCTTTCATTCATAAACATATCATTTTCATGGTCTAGCAAATATTGTTCTAAAGGATCATTAGGAGGCACGGAAATAGAAGCAATACCAATAATTTCATCTTTAGTGGCAATTATTTATCATGGGGTTGTCTATGGAATTTAGCAAAACTAAAATCATGAGACATACCCCCTAAACCAACAGTAACAATATCCTTTTTGCAGTCTATCTTAGCATTAACAGTATTCAAGAAGGGTGTGCCAAATATAATGGGACAAAAGTCATCTTGTAGGGAACCAAGAACAAGAAAATTGGTGGGATATTTAACTTTCCCACACAAGACTTCAACATATCTAACAATCCCAACTGGTGAAATAGTATCTCTATTGGCAAGCTTAATAGTAACATCAATATCTTGTATCTTAGCAGGTGCAATATCATGCATAATTTCTTTCTATAAGGATTGAGGTATTGCACTCGCACTAGAACCCATGTCACATAAGCCATGATAGCAATGATCTCCTATTTTAACAGAAACAACAGGCATGCCTCCAACAGGTCTATGTTTATCTTTAGTATCAGGTCTAGCAATTCTAGCAGCTTCATCACAGAAGTAAATAACATGCCCATCAATATTATCGACCAAGAGATCTTTAACCATAGCAATACTAGGTTCAACTTTAATTTTCTTAGGGGGTGTAGGTGTTCTAGCATTACTCTTACGAACCACAGTTGAAGCTTTAGCATGATCCTTTATTCTAACAGGGAAAGGTGGTTTCTCAATATAAGCGATAGGAACAATAGGATCAACATTATAAGTGATAGTCTTCAACTTTAATAGGTTCAACTACTTTTACTTCAATGGGAGGATGATATTTAAACCACTTCTTCTTAGGGAGATCAACATGAGTAGCAAATGATTCACAGAAAGAAGCTACTATCTCGGAGTCCAGTCCATATTTAGTGCTAAATTCACGAAAAGCATCGGTATCCATAAAAGATTTAACACAATCAAACTTAGGCGTTAAACCTGAATCCTTACCTTCGTCGAGTTCCCAATCTTCAGAGTTGCATTTAATTCTTTCCAATAAATCCCATCTGAATTCAATAGTGTTCATCATAAAAGAACCAGTACAAGAAGTATCGAGCATGGACCGATTATTGAGAGAAAGCCGAGCATAAATTTTTTGAATAATAATTTCGATTGAGAGCTCATGATTGGGGCATGAATATAACATTGACTTCAGCCTCCCCCAATCTTGAGCGATACTTCCTCCTTTGTGGGGCCAAAAATTATATATATAATTACGATCACGATGAACCATATGCATAGGATAAAACTTCTGATGAAATTCCAATTTCAATCGGTTGTAGTTCCATGATCCAATTTCATCACATAGCCTAAACCATGTCAATGCCTTTCCCTTCAAAGATAAAGGGAAGACCTTCTTCTTGATAACATCTTCGGGCATACCTGCAAGCTTAAATAATCCACAAACTTCATCCACATAGATTAGGCGCATATCAGGATGTAATGTTCCATCTCCTATAAAAGGATTAGCTAGCAGTTTCTCTATCATACTCGAAGGAATTACAAAGTAAACATTTTCAGTAGGTTGAGAATCAACTCTTTGCTCTACTGGTCGGGGTGAAGATACCCCGAACAAGCCCCTCAAAGGTGTTGGGGAACGCAGTAATTTCAAAAAAAATCCTACGCACACGCAAGATCATGGTGATGCACAGCAACAAGAGGGGAGAGTATCGTCTACGTACCCTCATAGACCGTAAGCGGAAGCGTTATGAGAACGTGGTTGATGTAGTCGTACGTCTTCACGATTCGACCGATCCAAGTACCGAATGCACGGCACCTCTGAGTTCAGCACACCTTCAGCTCCATGACATCCCATGAGCTTCAATCCAGCAGAGTTCACGGGAGAGTTCCGTCAGCACGACGGCATGATGACGGTGATGATGTTGCTACCGACGCAGGGCTTCGCCTAAGCACCGCTACGATATGATCGAGGTGGATTATGGTGGAGGGGGGCACCGCACATGGCTTGGAACAATCAACTTGTGTGTTCTAGGGTGCCCCTGCCCCTGTATATAAAGGAGCAAGGGGGAGGCCGGTAGGCCCTTGCAGTGCGCGCCAGGAGGAGCAGTCATCCTCCTAGTAGGACTAGGACTCCCCTTTCCTACTCCTACTAGGAGGATGAAAGGAAGGAGGAGAGGGAGAAGGAAGGAGATGGAGGAAAGGAGGAAAGAGGGGGCAACCCCCTAGTCCAATTCGGTTTGGGCTAGGGGGGGTGCGCGCCCTGCCTCTCTTCCACCAATTCGCCCATGAGGCCCAATACTTCTTCCCCGTATTCCCGTAACTCCCCCGTACTCTGAAAAATACCCGAATCACTCGGAACCTTTCTGATGTCCGAATATAGTCATCCAATATATCAATCTTTACGTCTCGACCATTTCGAGACTCCTCATCATGTCCCCGATCTCATCCTGGACTTCGAACTACCTTCGATACATCAAATCACATAAACTCATAATACCATCGTCACCGAACATTAAGCATGCGGACCCTACGGGTTCGAGAACTATGTAGACATGACCGAGACATGTCTCGGGTCAATAACCAATAGCAGAACCTGGATGTTCATATTGGCTCCTACATATTCTACGAAGATCTTTATCGGTCAAACCGCATAACAACATACGATGTTCCCTTTGTCATCGGTATGTTACTTGCCCGAGATTCGATCGTCTGTATCTAAATACCGAGCTCAATCTCGTTACCGACAATTCTCTTTACTTGTTTTGTAATGCATCATCCCACAAATAACTCATTAGTTGTATTGCTTGCAAGGCTTATAGTGATGTGCATTACCGAGAGGGCCCAGAGATACCTCTCCGACAATCGGAGTGACAAATCCTAATCTTGATCTATGCCAACTCAACAAGTACCATTGGAGACACCTATAGAGCACCTTTATAATCACCTAGTTACGTTGTGACGTTTGGTAGCACACAAAGAGTTCCTTTGGTAATCGGGACTTGCGTAATCTCATAGTCATAGAAACATGTATAAGTCATGAAGAAAGCAATAGCAACATACTAAACGATGATGTGCTAAGCTAACGGAATGGGTCAAGTCAATCACATCATTCTCCTAATGATGTGATCCCGTTTATCAAATGACAACTCATGTCTATGGTTAGGAAACATAACCATCTTTGACCAATGAGCTAGTCAAGTAGAGGCATACTAGTGACACTCTGTTTGTCTATGTATTCACACATGTATTATGTTTCCGGTTAATACAATTCTAGCATGAATAATAAACATTTATCATGAAATAAGGAAATAAATAATAACTTTATTATTGCCTCTAGGGCATATTTCCTTCAGTCGCCCACTTGCACTAGAGTCAATAATCTAGATTACATAGTAATGATTCTAACACCCATGGAGCCTTGGTGTTGATCATGTTTTGCTCGTGAGAGAGGCTTAGTTAATGGGTCTGCAACATGTAGATCCATATGTATCTTGCAAATCTCTATGTCTCCCACCTGGACTTGATCGCGGATGGAATTGAAGCGTCTCTTGATGTGTTTGGTTCTCTTGTGGAATCGGGATTCCTTTGCCAATGAAATTGCACCAGTATTCTCACAAAAGATTTTCATTGGACCTGATGCACTAGGTATGACACCTAGATCGGATATAGAATTCCTTCATCTAGACTCCTTCATTTGTTGCTTCCGAAGCAGCTATGTACTCCGCTTCACACGTAGATCCCACCACGACGCTTTGTTTAGAACTGCTCCAACTGACAGCTCAACCGTTCAATATAAACACGTATCCGGTTTGCGATTTAGAATCGTCCGGATCAGTGTCAAAGCTTGCATCAACGTAACCATTTATGACAAGCTCTTTGCCACCTCCATAAACGAGAAAGATATCCTTAGTCCTTTTTAGGTATTTCAGGATGTTCTTGACCGCTGTCAGTGATCCACTCCTGGATTACTTTGGTACCTCCCTGCTAAACTAATAGAAAGGCACACATCAGGTCTGGTGCACAGCATTGCATACATGATAGAGCCTATGGCTGAAGCATAAGGAACATTTTTCATTTTCTCTCTATCTTCTGCAGTGGTCGGGCATTGAGTCTTACTCAACTTCACACCTTGTAAACACAGGCAAGAACCCTTTTGTTGGGGATATTATTATCAGCTAAAACCCGCCCAGGAGGGGCCGGGTCAGCCTTAATGGCGGGCTACATAAGAAGCCCAATATACAGTCAAGATGATAGTTTATTAGTATCCCAAAGGCCTCGGGCCGGCTCAAGGCCCATTATAGTAAACCACCATATGTGAGGAAAGACTTGTAAGGAAAGGCATGTAGAGGAAGTCACCGAGCCGGACACGATTATGAGCCGACCGGGACTCTGTAAACCACCAGGCGTCGACCCGTGTATATAAGGGGACGACCCGGTGGCGGCTCAGGACAAGAAAACAATCAAGTCAAGAACCAAGCCGGCGAGTTGTGCCCCTTGGTAATCGAAACCCCAGCAATTCCAACACAACTAGACATAGGCTTTTACCTTCATCGTAAGTGGCCGAACTAGTATAAAACCTCTCGTGTCCTTTGTCCCGATTAACCCCTTTAAGCTTCCTAGTTGCGATGGCCCTACGACTAAGTCCTTTCACTAGGACATCTGTCGTGACAATTCCATGACAGTTGGCGCCCACCGTGGGGCCAGCGCATGGTGGATTTGAGTTCTTGAAGGGCAACTTTGAAGTGCTCAGGGGATACGCTGTGGGCCGGATGACCAAGAGTCATCGCGGCAAGATCTACATTGACGACAAAGGCTGGGGCCCCGAGGCCGGCTCAATCGAGTACGGGTACCGGGTCCCCTTCGGTGGAATCCACGTTTTCATCGACCGGATCAGCGAGTCAAGCCCCGAGCCGGATGTCCACACCGACCTCATCGAAATGGCTCAGGGCGCCGGGTCCGACCGTATTCAATCTGTCATGAAGCATCCCTTCGTAGGCTGCATCCATGGCAGTGAATACTCCGAAGGATCGATGGAAGGCAGTGAGACGGCCATCTGCTCTGATACTGCATCATCAACAGGTGAGACGGACTCATTGTACCAACTGCAAGACGGCGTGCTCGGGGGCTGTTCCGATGGCAGCAGTATTCCGGACCCCCTTGAGCCGCCGAATTGGGCCGGAGTCTTTGTGGCAGGGACACAGCCCGGGCGGAACTCCATCGCAACGACAGCTGCGGCCACCGGATCGGCAGCTGCCGGGTCAGGAGACCCCGCGCGCCCGCCGGCTCAGGTTCTCATGGACCTCATGGATAAGCTGGCAACGCTGTTAACCGCTGCGGTAGAGCCGGCGGATAAAGCCCAGCATGACGCGGAAGTGGCACGCGTGCGGGAGGAGATGGTGCAAGCTAAGGAAAATCTAGCCGCGGAGGAAACCCAGATGGCAGAAGAGCGAGCGGCTTTGGATGCTCGTGCTTAGCAGCTTTAAGAAGAAACCTTCCGGCTCTCGGTGGATCTTAATGCATCAAACGAGGTCATGAGGAGGAGGCGTCAGAAAACTCAATCGCATCTGCCTCTAACGCTAGATCCAAGGAATCTATTCCATACACCCGGAGCTAGAGGGAGCAACCCGCCAGAGGCAAACCGGGTCACGACGCCCGGTGCACCAGTTCAGCCACGCATAAATACAGCTCCTCCTCGTTATATAGAAACTCCCCCGGGTCACTTCTCCAACCCCATGGAGAACCTCATTGCAGCGTCGGCTCATTTGGCGGCTCTCCCAATGGAAGGTGACTCGCCAGCAGCAATTGAGACCCGGAGGGTAAGAGAACTGCTTCAAACAACTTTGGCCCAGTAGGATGCATACTCCTACAGTCGAGACAGGATTCATTCAACTCCTCGCCCAAGCCGGAGCCCGAGTTATAGTAGGCATATGGAGTCTGCAGAGATGTCAAGTAATGCTCAACGCCACAACCGGCCATATAGGCATGAGCCGGTGCGAGCTAGAGCCCTTAACTCGGCGGATCAGGAGAGGATTCGTCAAGAGGCGGAGCGGGCGGCTCAGATAGCAGCAGAGCACGCAGCTCACCAAACCTTTCCGGCTTATCCAGCAACCTTGGTTGAGGCAGGAGTGGTTACAAGAACCGGAGGTGTACCTTGCCCGGTCCTAGCCATACGCAATGAACGGTTGCCCAAGGATTTCAAGGGACCTCGTAAGGTACCTAACTACACGGCTGACTTACAGCTGGGGGCTTGGATTGAGAGTTATGAGATGACTATGGAGTTGTTGGAGGTTAGTGATGCTGCAATGGCCAAGTACTTTACCATGATGTTGGATGGAACGGCTCGGACCTGGTTGAAAGGATTACCACCCAATTCCATCGGCTCATGGGCAGAGTTGAAGGCACGGTTCATCCAGAACTTTAAAGACACGTGTAAACAGCCAATGTCAATTGTGGATCTGACCAATTGCAAGCAAGAGGATGGAGAATCTACGACTCATTGGGTGCGCCGGGTCAAAGAGATAATACATTGGTCTGATAAAATGGACGCCGGCTCAACAGTTTTGATGTTGGAGAAGAATTACCGTTTTGAGCCTCTGAAGCAGAAGTTAGGGCGGCTTAAACGAGACTGTAATGACATGGGAACGTTGATGGCGGCTCTTGTCAAGTATGTCGATTCTGATACCACCAAAGACCCAGTGTCTGATGAGGAAAAGGCAACAAAGGGAAAGAAGAACAGCAATGGCAAGGGTCACCAGCATAACCCGGCAAATCAAGGAGGTAATAAGCGTAAGGCTGATGAGTTTGTTGCTAATACTAATGCACAGGGTGGTAATCAGCGGCGCAAGGGCAGACAGCCCCCTCGATCGGGCGGGTCAGGCCCCACCCTTGAGTAGCTGTTGAATGAACCTTGTCCCAGACACAGCACCAGGGAGAAGCTAGTTACCCACTTGTGGAAGGATTGTACGATCATGAAGGCATTTAAAAATTCAAACGCGTTTGATGGGGGTCACGATCCGGGTGGCCACTCAGGCGGCTTTCATGGCCCGGGCGCCGGTTCAAGCGGAGGAGGTTTTCATGGTCATGCTGGTCACCAAGGGGGATATAATCAGCAACACGACCAAGGGAATCAACAGCAGCAGCAATCCGGAGAGCAACCCGAAGTAGTTGTGTAGCGGACAGTATCATGTCTTTACTACCAGTTTATGTAAGAGAGACCAGAAGCTCCACAAGAGGGCCGTTAATGCTATTGAGCCGGCAGTTCCACGTTATGTAACATCCCAAATTTTCAATTTGGAATGTTATACATTAGATCATCATGCATATCATATTTTATTTGCTTTGGTTTTTGATCCTAGAAAATTCTAAGCAACTCAAGGACCCACGGAGAGAGTTGGGGATTTCGTTATTTTCATATTTGAGTTTTTCTCAAATTTTGAGAATAGGATCATTTGATTTTATTTATTTTATCAACAATTATTTCTATTACAAAAATATGAGAGAGGGAATAAAATGACTTTCCCAAAATATAGAAATATTGAGGATTTAATAAAAAAATCAAATAGTTTTATTTTGGAGTTTTGTTTGTTGTTTTTATTTGAATTAAGAAAAATGCGCGTTTTTCAAAATTGCATTTAGGGCCCAAATAAATGTTCACTTTGTCCGGCTTGATTTTAGAAGCCCGGGAAAATTTATTTCGGGATTTTTGGAGTCCGTTTAGTATTTCTTTTTATTTTTTTTCCGAGTGAAAGAAAAACGCAACCGACTTCGGGCCGTAACCGGCCAGAACTCTGCCGACCGGGGGCTTTATAAGCCGTGCCTCGGGCCCGAGCCAGCCCACCAGAAGCCGCCGCCCGAACCCTAACCCTAGCCGCCAGCCGCCGCCGCCCCGCCGCGGATCCGCCGGAGCCGCGCGTCGCCCGAGGTTCGCCGCACCTCGAAATCCATGCCATTTTTTTTATAAAAAAATCCGTTCGTTGTTTTTCTTTTTCGTCGGATTTTTCCGCGGTTATTTTCTGATCGCGATTTCTGATCCGATTTTCGTTTTAGTTTTTCTTTTCGCTCGTTTATCGGAATCATGCGATTCAAGCGCCTGGAGTTTCGTCTCGAAACCCTCTATTCGAATAATCAACTTAAACAAGTTTTTGCTACTGTAAAATTTGACTTAGGTTCAGATTACAAGAACGAAGTTGTTTTCTTTCGCCGTTTGACTTTCTTTGCTTCGTTCGATTTGATTCTTTTGCCAACCGGAGTTGTTAAGTTGAACCTTCTGGTTAGATCTCTTATTTGAGTTTTACCTATGCATTAGATGAGTACTTATTGTATGCTTGTTTGTTTGCCTGCGATAGAGTACCCAGAGTGCGCCACCTGTTACTTCGAATCGTTAGGTTTCACGGATCATCAGCAAGGCAAGTAACACTTTGATCATACCTTTTCTACAACCCAGTTTTTTTTGCATTAGATCAATCTTCACACATTGCATGATTAGGATCTAATTAAACTGTGGGATGGGAAGTAGATGAGGTAGTACCTATTACCTGTTTATTATCAAACCTTTGGGAGTACTTCTACGTTTGCTTATTATGCCATGCTATGCTAGTAGACGTGGATTGGGTGAGTGAAATCCATGACAGATGTGAGATTGATAATTAATGGTTTATCTAAGGTGGCAACTTAAATACACATCTAGGTGGATTGAGGCACCTGGATATTCCAGGACATGCCTGTTTTCTTTTGGACCGCCACCCAGGCTCAAAGGGATCATGAGATTTTTCAAACTAGAAACTTCCGTGTGCAGCCACAAGACATTATGGGCTCTAGCATAGTTGATTAAGTCGTGCGAACTCTTACAGGGTAAACTAGTAGATGTAGGGGAAAGTAGGTGTACCGGTCTATCCATCGTAAGGTGCTAGCACTTCTGAAAGACTGTGTCTCGGTCATCCGTTTCTCAAACACCATGTAGTGCGAGAAATCCAACGGAGGCGATCGAGTCTTGTGGGGAAAAGTGCGCAAACCTCTGCAGAGTGTAACAAACTAATCATGATTAGCCGTGTCCCCGGTTATGGACATCTTGAGTATCTAGTATCTGGATTATCATGTGAATCTCAACATGTTACTCTAAAACTAGTATTGCTGGGTTAATGATGATGCTTAATTGGGATTGAGAATGCTGTCAACCATTCTCAATGTTTAACAACCACCATGATAGTAATTAAATTTATTCCTTTTGAAGTAGGGAAAAATTGGCTTTATGCAAAACTGTAACCATAGAGCTTTCCACCAGCCAAATATGCATATAGTATAGCTGTTGCATTCCATTACTCTCTATGTGTTACCTTGCCAGCATATTCCATGTGCTGATCCGTTTTCGGGCTGCAACGTTAATGTTGCAGACTTTTCAGACGACGATTAAGGAGTTTTAGGTCGTGGTTCTATACTCAGTGATGCCGTTGGAGTTGATGGACTCACTTATCTTCTAAGCCTTCCGTTGTTATCGTAATTAGATGGCCTTAAGCCATATTTATTGTAATAAGTTCTCTTTTGAGACACTCGATGTAATAAGTGTGTGATTGCTACTCTGCTATAAATCCTCCGAGTACTGTGTGGTGTCAGCATTACTGATCCAGGGATGACACCGGAGCATAGAGATCAGACTGTTTGAGGTCTGGTCGCTACATGTTACTTACGTTGGTCGGAGCAGCCCATTGTATGGATTAGAGTGGACCACCCGCCCCGGGTTGATAATCCGGGTCACTTGGCGTTAGTAGTGGCACCTCAGGTTGGTGGATACAAATTTACTAAGCTACTCATGGATGGAGCCAGCAACATCAACATCCTTTACTATGAGACATTTCGCTAGATGGGATTGACGGATAAAAATCTTAAACAATCCAACATTGTTTTTCATGGTGTGGTGCCTGGTAAGTCGGCATACCCAGTTGGTAAGATCGAGCTGGAAGTAGCTTTTGCAGATGAGTATGACTCCAGAGCAGAAAAATTAACCTTTGAGGTGGTTAAAATCAAGAGCCCATACATGCTCTGTTTGGGCGGCCGGCTTATGCCAAGTTCATGGCTTGGTCGTGTTACGTATATTTGCAGCTCAAGATGTCGGGTCACAAGGGCACCATTATAGTCCATGGGAGCCGGAAGATAGCCTTGGAATGTGAACAAGGGGATGTTGCATATGCTAAATCTGTTTGTGCCATAGAGGAGTTGAAATTCTACAAAGATCATGTTGACCCGGCGGACATGACGTCATTAAAGAAACCAACCACAGAGCACGAGCCGGAGTTGAAGTTCAAATCAGCTGATGACACTAAGATGGTTGACTTTGTGCCTGGCGACTCATCCAAACAGTTCATCATCAGCGCGAAATTGGATCCAAAATAGTAAAGCGCGCTCATTGAGTTCATCCGTGAGAACCGGGACATCTTTGCATGGAAACCTTCCGACATGCCGGGTGTTCCGAGGGAACTCGCTGAGCACACACTTAATATTGATCCAAAGTTCAAGCTTGTCAGACAGTTTCTTTGGCGGTTCAATGAAGAAAGGTGCAAGGCCATTGGAGAGGAGGTGGCCCGGCTCTTGGCGGCCGGGTTCATTGTGGAGGTCTTTCACCCAGAATGGTTAGCTAACCCGGTGCACGTGCTCAAGAAGAACGGCACCTGGCGTATGTGTGTGGATTACACAGATTTAAACAAAGCCTGTCCGGCTGATCCTTTTGCCCTTCCCTGTATTGATCAGATCATTGATGCTACGGCGGGTTGCGCACGTTTGAGCTTTTTAGATGCTTATTCTGGGTACCATCAGATTAAGATGGCAGTCAAGGATCAAGAGAAAACAGCGTTTATAACACCCTTTGGGGATTTCTGCTATGTGTCTATGCCTTTTGGGCTCAAGAGTGCTCAGGCGACTTACCAACGGTGTGTGCAGAATTGTCTTTAGGATCAAATTGGGCGCAATGTTCATGCTTATGTGGATGATATAGTGGTGAAGTCCAGGGAAGAGGAAACCTTGATCACAGACCTGAAAGAGACTTTCGATAATCTTCGAGTTTACAGGATGATGCTTAACCCGGCTAAATATGTTTTTGGGGTACCAGTCGGCAAGCTCTTGGGTTTTCTGGTGTCTAACCGAGGTATTGAAGCTAACCCAGAAAAGATCAAGGCAATTACCTCTCTGGCCAAGCCAACCTGCATCAATGATGTTCAACGACTAGCGGGTCGTGTGGCTGCCTTGAGTCGGTTCATAAGCCGGTTAGGGGAAAAGGCTATGCCTCTGTATTAGTTGATGAAGAAAACGGATGTGTTTGTTTGGAGCAATGCTGCAGACGCCGCCTTTGAGGATCTGAAGGCACAACTGGCTGAGCTACCGGTTCTAGCTGCTCCAATTGAGAAAGAGCCACTATTGTTGTACGTAGCTGCAAATTCACGGGCTGTTAGTGTGGCCATGGTGGTAGAACGCAAGGAGACTGGCAAAGAGCATCCGGTTCAGCGGCCGGTTTATTATGTTAGTGAAGTGTTAATTGAGTCCAAGCAACGATATCCACATTCGCAGAAACTTGTTTATGGGGTGTTCATGGCAAGCTGGAAGCTTAAGCATTACTTCCAAGGACATCCAATCACTATGGTTAGCTCTGCTCCTTTGGGAGACATTATTCAAAACAGAGAAGCTACAGAGCGAGTTGCCAAGTGGGCAATTGAGCTTGGGTCTCATGGGCTGAAGTATGTTCCACACACTGCGATTAAGTCTCAAGCTCTGGTTGACTTCATCAATGACTGGATAGGGATGCAAATTCCAGAAGAAAAGCCGGACAACACATATTGGACTATTCATTTTGACGGGTCCAGGCAATTAGAAGGCTCGGGGGATGGAGTCGTATTAACTTCCCCACGAGGTGATAAATTTTGTTATGTGTTACGATTGATGTTTCCATGCACTAACAACGCAGCAGAGTATGAAGCATTGCTCCATGGTCTTCGAGTGGCAAAGGACATGAGCTTGAGCTGGGTCAGATGTCTTGGTGATTTAGATTTAGTGGCTCAGCAGGTATCTGGCAAATGGGATTCCATAGACCCTCTCATGGCGGCTTATCGCCGAGAGGTCGATGCTGTTGCAGGATATTTTAAAGGTTATCAGGTGGAACACATTGACCGTCGAAAAAACAAAGCGGCTGATGCTTTAAGCCAACTGGGGTCTCAACGTAAGCCGGTACCACCCAACACCTTTTTAGATGTTTTGCATAACCCCTCTGTCAAGTTGCCCACAGAAGAAGATTTAGCTGTTCCTGACCCGGAGGCACAGTTAGTGGCGGCTCTTCATGTTATCCCAGATTGGACAGTGCCGTTCTTGGCTTACATGATCCGGGGAGAATTGCCAGTGGATGAGACCCTGGCTCGACAGATAACCCGGCGGTCTAAGTCCATGACAATTTCGGATGGAGAGTTATTTCATCGCAGTGTTTCCAGAGCATATCAACGGTGTGTTTCCCCCGAAGAAGGTCAATAAATCCTTCATGAGATCCATGAAGGTGATTGTGGTCATCACGCCGGAGCAATATCGTTGGTGGCCAAGGCGTTTCGTCACGGTTTTTACTGGCTTACGGCTCACGCTGATGTAGAGGATCTAGTCAGTAGATGTGACGAATGTCAGAAATTCGCACGACGGGCACATGTGCCAGCTCAAGAGCTCCGGATGATCCCGATCACTTGGCCGTTTGCAGTCTGGGGGCTTGGAATGGTGGGACCTTTTAAAAGGTCTAAGGATAAGAAGACACATCTTTTGGTGGTTGTTGATAAGTTCACTAAATGGGTTGAGGCAGAGCCCGAGAGTAAGTGTGATGCAGTCACGGCGGTTCAGTTCATGAAGAAAATGATCTTCTGTTTCGGCTTTCCACACAGTATTATCAAAGACAATGGCACTAATCTATCCCAAGGGGCTATGGAAGAGTTTTGTCAGCGAGAGCACATCCGGCTTGATGTTTCTTCTGTAGCTCATCCTCAATCCAATGGTCAAGCTGAGAGAGCCAATCAGGAGATTCTGAAAGGGATAAAGCCCCGGCTTATGGTTCCTTTACAACGAACGCCGGGTTGTTGGGTAGAGGAGTTGCCTTCAGTATTATGGAGCATCAATACGACACCCAATAGGTCTACGGGTTACACACCCTTCTTCATGGTCTATGGGGCAGAAGCAGTATTGCCCAGTGACATACGTCATGACTCGCCCTGTGTGGTGGCTTATGTTGAAGCTAACAATGAAAAAGCCAGACACGATGCGCTTGACTTGTTGGATGAGGAAAGAGACTTAGCAGCAGCACGGTCAGCAATCTATCAACAGGACCTACGTCGTTATCACAGCCGCCGGGTTAAGACCAGGACTTTTCGGGAAGGCGACTTGGTGCTCCAGCTCATCCAAGATCTTTCAGATGCACACAAGTTATCCCCACCTTGGGAAGGACCCTTTGTGGTCAGTAAAAATTTAAACAATGGGTCTTACTACCTCATTGACGTTCGAGAGCATGCAGACTCACGTAAGTCGGAAGAGGAGACCCGCCGGTCGTGGAACATTGCTCAACTTCGGCCATATTATACCTGAGCCACCGGCTCTCGTCATGTACATACGATCACATTGTATATACGATGATAAGCAATAAAGTAAGACCATCGGTCTCTTTTCCTTTTCAAATATTATGCATTTTTATTTTTTCACAAATGACTATTAAGGAGCTGATCATATTTGAATCAAGTTTAACCCTTTTCTAGTCCAGCTCATGATCGTATCCGAATCTAGCTGTAAATCTTATGGTCACTTGGGGGCTTCCTGTTCAAACATAGGTCGTATGTGAATCAAAGAGAACATAGCTGTCATAACCCTCTTGATCGGCTCAAGGCCAAACTCACTTGGGAGCTTCTTGATCGTATCCGAATCATAGCTTAACCCCTTTTGAGCCGACATGGATCGTATTCGAATCAGGGTCGTTAAAAACCTCTCAAGGTCATTTGGGGGCTTCCTGTTCAAACCTAGGTCGTATTTGAACCAAAGAGAACATAGCTGTTGGTACTCTTTTGATCTGCGCAATGCCAAAGCCACTGGGGGCTATATGGTCGTATTCGAACCTTAGCTTAACCCCTTTGGTCCGGTTTACCGATCGTATTCGAATCAGAAACCCCCAATCTTTTGAATACAGAGTTAAACTTATGTTTGTTGTTTATCTTTGAGTTTTTGTTGTTTCAAAATTACAAATGAGATAGCCTGGTTTTCTTCGCCGGCTCAATTATTAGACAACACAGCTGCCCGGGTTATTCAAACCAGTGGTCTCAGGATCCGAAGGTACGAGCAACTGAGGTATGATTGTTGAGTATTCAAGGAGTATTAACTTTGATACATATTAAATTATCCAGTCCGTCACCCAGGTTATTTGAGCCGACGGCCTAAGAATCAACAAGGACAAGGTATAATTCTTATTTATGCGCGCTTATCGGCTGCGTTAATTTAAGAGTTAGTATTAAACCTTATCTTTTATTTATATTTGTCTCTGTTCTTTGAGGTGGAGATACGAGTTGTAAAAGAGGTGTTTAAACCCAGTTGTTTCTAAACCGCCTTGCCAGGTCTTTCCTTTTTCCTTGTGTTCACAAGAACAGAGTTTAAACATTGCAGAGACAAGTGTTAAACGAGGCATAAGAAAAGCATTCAAACATTGGCACCCAGAAGCACAGATTCACATAGAAGTGTTTTATGCGCGATGGCATAAGCAAACATATGGTGTTTTTAACAGCTAAGCTATTACAAGGTTTTCTAAAGCCGATGAAGATGATCATTGTCCTTACCTCACCGGCTCATCATCTTGAATCTGCAGGAAGTTGGGTTTTGACCAGTCATAGCCGTTCATGGCGACAAATTCAGCTTCGTCATCAATCAGGCCAACCGGATCAACCTCCGGGGCAAATGTGTCTTCTCTAACCGGTGGGATCAAGTTGGTTACTTTATAGGAAGGAGGGGCCATCTTCTTATTCTCATTATCAAAACCCGGTTGATACTTGTCCACATTGGTGTCATCTCCAAGGCTAGTCACCTGAGGCCGGACTTCACGGACGCAAGCTATAAAGTCATCCTGATCAAAAGGAGACCCGTCCTCCTTCACGGTAGGATAACCCCTTGCCACGTCTGCCGGGTCTAGATCTGGTACCCAAGCCTTGCAGCGGCTTAGGGCAGTCAAAGCTCTGGCTCGCACGCAGGAGCGTTTCACCTCTTGGAATCTAGCAGGGAGAATGGACAGCTTCTTCAGGATGTCACTGATCCGGTTAGACCCTTGATTAGCAGGAGAGATGGCCGCCAGAGCTTGTTGTGCACCGATATACAATTGGGCAGTTAAAGTGTATACGACTTTCATCTTAATCAACGGGTCTTGGTCTAGATTCTTACTTCACGGACCTACATGCATTTTTCATAGAGTCAGTTAACGGATCATATTCCGGCTTGACAGGAAACACATATGAAAGATCAAATCAGGAAGCTTACCAAAGATAGCAGCGACCATTTGAGACACCCGGCCTTTTAAACTGTTCAGTTCGGTTGAAATTTCCTTTAGAGCTGTTTCGGCTGTCTCAGCGCGCCGGGTCAGAAGTATCTTCTCATTTGCCCATGTTTTCTCTTTGACAGCAAAGTCAGTCTTCAAATTCTCCGTTTTAGAAAGACTTATTTGTAGTTGGGAGGTGGAAGATTTAATTTTTGATTCCTGGTTCGCTAGCCGGGTCTTTGTATCAGTCAGCTGGGAGTTCAGTTCAGACAATGCATTTTGTGAAAACATTCAGATAAATCAAGACTTGGTTTCAAATTCCAGTATCCAATTTCAAAGATTCAAGTCTCAAATACTTTATGAATAAACCACTTCGCACTTGGGGGCTAATGTATGTCAAATCAAATTTTTATGACTCTACCAACATATTTGAAGTCCCAAGTCCTTTACAAAGTAACAACACTTGGCACTTGGGGGCTAATGCACGCAGTTCAGCAAGTTTTTCAAGTTTAAACCGGAGTATTAAGTATTTTGAAGGCGGTTCTAATTCTAAAAGTACCGATTCATTAATGCTTAAAATAAACCGGTCCTTGGGGACTATGGGTCAAGTTTTGTTTCTATCAGGCAATGATTTAGAGGTAAAAGTCTCGGCCTATATTTTGAGTCTACAGGTTATTCCGTTTCTCTCATAAAGCTGAAGACTTGGGGGCTGAAGGAATACTGGTAAACCGGAAATAACATACCTCATACTTCAACTAAAGTTGCTTGACCATCTCGATCTCAGACTCACGACTGGAGTGGACATGACTGCGATAGCCGGATAAGATATCACTGGCATTAAGACGGTCGTAGTTGGCAACATCAAAGCGAATCTATTGCCTTTCCAATGCTTCCTGCTTAGCTGTGCACCTAGCCAACACTGTTGGGTTCCCCGGTTCAACGAAGCGACTCCTAGTAATTTGAACATCTTGAACACGTGGAGACAGCGGGTCAGTTGAGCTTGGCGGTCCAACGGTGGAAGGATTCATAGTGGTGTTATCAAGGGACGGCTCTGAAGGATTTGCTTCATTGATTGGTGGGTCTTCTGGGGCAGCAGTTAATGGAGAAGGTGGCCTAGCCGGCTCAGATGCTGATACCGGCGGGTATTCCGCCGGTTTAGCCACCTTTGATTTCTTGGATTTAGCCTGGACACAAAAGAATAATATAGCAGAATTGTCAGCGTTAAGATATAGTTGAGCAACCTGGAAGAAAGGAAAAGTTCTGATTACCCAGGAGCAGTCTTGAAAGCCGGCAATTGTGTTTGAGATGAGTCATCTGAAGAACGAGACACCTCCTGAAAGGATAAAGGAAAGAGTTAAAAGAAATGTAAGGAGCAGGATTCATTACAACGGGTTAAAAACAGTAATAATTAAACCTCGTTCGGGCGTTTCCGAGGGGTCTGTTGAATGATAACAGCCGGTTCATCCTCAATTCCAACTTCACGGCGGCTTTCATGTTGTTTCTTTTTCAAATGAAAGTTGGGATCCAAATGAGCTAAAGGGTTAGAAATCCTTACTTTACGGATCACTCGACGAACTTTGTGTCTTGGTAAGGGCTCTGAGTCAAAGGAAATGATAGTTACCTCTACTTCCTCAACCTGACTGGCCCCAGTGTCATCCTGGTAAGGATCAGTGTCAATAAGAGTGTTAAAAAATTGGCCAAGGGAGTCAAGGGCTACCTCCGAGTCAGACGTGTCGTCAAGCTTCATTAAATCTTCAGCAGTGGTTTTCTTCTTCTTCTTCTTGGATTTCCGGGCTGTTTTCTTGGCGTTCATGGCAGCGAGTTTTGCCTTCTTCGCAGCTTCATGATCATATTTCACCTTCCAGAAGTCAAAATTGGCCTATAAAGACAAGGAGAAAGATCAGTATTAAGTACTAATAGCTGGGCAAAACACAAATAAAAAGAGATCAGAGTTTACTTACTTCTGGCACCGGATTAATCTTGCAGAAGGGACTTAACCCAACAATACTGCAATCTTCGTACTTCCCATTTACCAAAAGGGTTGACATCGAAACAATGTCTTCTTCGGTTAGTTCAACTGGGCTGTGACGAAGAGCATGGTCCGGACTTCCGTCATATTCATACATCAGTTGAGATCGATGACTTAATGGGATAACCCGCCATGAGATCCAGCAACGGGTCAGATCTACTCCGGTTAGACCGTTACCCAATAAGCCATTGATTCTTCTAATGGAGGGAAGAAGCTTCCTACATTCAGCGACGGTAAGCTTATCCGGAATGGTAAACTTGGAGTCAAGACGGCTGGGGCGGTAACCTGGCAGGGGCTTCTCGTTCGCTGGAGAAATATCCTGACAATAAAACCAAGTTTGGTTCCAATCTTTTGGGTGGCTCGGTAAAACGATGAGAGGAAAAACAGCACCCTGTCGGCGCTGAATCAAGATGCCTCCAAGTTCTAAGCTAGAACTGTTGGTGCATTCATTCTGGCGATTCAGATAAAAGTATTCTCTAAAAAATTCTACGGTGGGCTCTTGCTGAAGATATGCCTCACAGAGCACTTGGAAGTTGCCAATATTGGAAATAGAGTTGGTTCCAAGGTCCTGAGGATGGAGTTTGAAAAAATGAAGGACCTCTATGAAGAATTTTTAACCGGGTGGTGAAAATCCCTGGTTCATGTGGTCAGTAAAGATAATCACTTCTCCATCTTTCGGATTGGGACATTCTTCCTCCGGGTCAGGAGCACTATAATACATGACATTCTTTGAAGGCAGAAACTGAACGATGAAGAACTCTTTTAACCGTTCCTCAGTTACGAAAGAAGGGACCCAGTTACAGACGGTCGGTGACTTCGACGGCATGATATGCAATGAACTGAAAATAAGTAACAATATGCCGGTTCAGTCTACGGTTAATTATAAAGCAAGTAATGGTGGTTTAACTAAGGGCTAATGGTATATAAGGAAAAGAAAAAGGCGGAGTGGTAAGTCGCCATGACTACAGATTTTCTCAGTAGGCAGAATTCAGTTAAGTGTTGATATAAACAAGTTTCACAAGTTGTTGTTATTATTTTGGATCAAGATGGTTCAAAAAAGGAAAATAAATGTAGACCTAAAACTGGCACCGATGAGTTCGTCAGTGCTAAACAAAGCCTCTGAACAGGGAAAAGAATTTGTTGGCATTTGAAACAGGGGCGAAATAGCTTCCGCATTAGTTTTATACTATCCAAAGATCAAAAAAGGGCGATGGTGATGAAATCTACAAAGAGTTCATGACGAACAATAAAGAACACCAAGGAGCTCGAAGGTTCTAATACGGATCTAATGTCGAGAAGAAAGGGACTTACAGATGCAGAGTTGTAGCGGAGGTTTGTTGCGGTCTCTTCGGATCTAATCAGGTTGATGCGACGGCCTGAGTCGATGAAGACAAGATCTGCGGCAGTGGCGGCGGAGCTCGAGTGGCAGAGAAGCAGCGAGAGGAAGAAGACGACCGAAGGGGGAGAATGGAAAAGACATAGGTCGTGCCTATTTATAACGAAGTGTGCGAATAGGCGGGCGCGAAAATCAAGGAGACCCAATAATGATTATCCAACTGAACGAACGCCTCGATTCCCGGAAGACATTAAAAATGAAAGGTCCGTTGAAAGATGACGTCATGAAAGTTTTTTGTGTTTCAGAAAGATGACATCACGGCGGGTTAAGGAAATTTTCAAACAGAGGATGGGTTCTGCCTAAGTATTGAAGATTGACAAAGAACAAAGTTCAAAGTCAACCTGGGGCCTAATGTTGGGGATATTATTATCAGCTAAAACTCGCCCAGGAGGGGCCGGGTCAGCCTTAATGGCGGGTTACATAAGAAGCCCAATATATAGTCAAGATGAAAGTTTATTAGTATCCCAAAGGCCTCTGGCCGGCTCAAGGCCCATTATAGTAAACCGCCATATGTGCGGAAAGACTTGTAAGGAAAGGCATGTAAAGGAAGTCACCGAGCCGGTCACGATTATGAGCCAGCCGGGACTCTGCAAACCACTAGGCATCGACCCTTGTATATAAGGGGACAACCCGGTGGCGGCTCAGGACAAGAAAACAATCAAGTCGAGAACCAACGCGGCGAGTTGAGCCCCTTGGTAATCGAAACCCCAACAATTCCAACACAACTAGACGTAGGCTTTTACCTTCATCGTAAGGGGCCGAACTAGTATAAAACCTCTCGTGTCGTTTGTCCCGATTAACCCCTTTAAGCTTCCTAGTTGCGATGGCCCTACGACTAAGTCCTTTCACTAGGACATCTGCCATAACAATTCCACGACACCTTTCTTATCTTGATCCATTTTGAACTTCTTCAAAACTTTATCAAGGTATGTGCTTTGTGAAAGTTTAATTAAGCATCTTGATCTATCTCTATAGATCATGATGCCCAATATATCAGCAGCTTCACCGAGGTCTTTCATTGAAAAACTCTTATTCAAGTATCCTTTTATGCTATCCAGAAGTTATATATCATTTCCAATCAGTAATATGTGATCCACATATAATATTAGAAATGCTACAGAGCTCCCACTCACTTTCTTGTTAATACAGGCTTCTCGAAAAGTCTGTATAAAACCATATGCTTTGATCACACTATCAAAACGTTTATTCCAACTCCGCGAGGCTTGCACGAGTCCATAAATGGATCGCTGGAGCTTGCACACTTTGTTAGCAGCTTTTGGATCGATAAAACCTTCAGGTTGCATCATATACAACTCTTCTTCCAGAAATCCATTCAGGAATGTAGTCTTTACATCCATTTTCCAAATTTAATAATCATAAAATGCGGCAATTGCTAACATGATTCGGACGGACTTAAGCATCGCTATGGGTGAGAAGGTCTCATCGTAGTCAACTCCTTGAACTTGTCGAAAACCTTTCGCAACAAGTCGAGCTCTGCAGACAGTAACGTTACCGTCAGCGTCAGTCTTCTTCTTGAAGATCTATTTATTCTCGATGGCTTGCCGATCATCGGGCAAGTCAACCAAAGTCCACACATTGTTCTCATACATGGATCCCATCTCAGATTTCATGGCCTCAAGCCATTTTGCGGAATCTGGGCTCATCATCGCTTCCTCATAGTTCGTAGGTTCGTCATGGTCAAGTAACATGACCTCCAGAATAGGATTACCGTACCACTCTGGTGCGGATCTTACTCTGGTTGACCTACGAGGTTCGGTAGTAACTTGATCTGAAGTTTCATGATCATCATCATTGGCTTCCTCACTAATTGGTGTAGGTGTCACAGGAACCTGTTTCTGTGATGGACTACTTTCCAATAAGGGATCAGGTACAGTTACCTCATCAAGTTCTACTTTCTTCCCACTCACTTCTTTCGAGTGAAACTCCCTCTCTAGAAAGGATCCATTCTTAGCAAGAAATGTATTGCCTTCAGATCCGTGATAGAAGGTGTACCCAACAGTCTCCTTTGGGTATCCTATGAAGACACATTTCTCCTATTTGGGTTCGAGCTTATCAGGTTGAAGCTTTTTCACATAAGCATCGCAGCCCCAAACTTTAAGAAATGACAACTTTGGTTTCTTGCCAAACCATAGTTCATAATGTGTCGTCTCAACAGATTTAGATGGTGCCCTATTTAACGTGAATGCAGCTGTCTCTAAAGCGTAACCCCAAAATGATAGCGGTAAATCAGTAAGAGACATCATAGATCGCACCATATCTAGTAAAGTACAATTACGACGTTCGGACACACCATTACGCTGTGGTGTTCCGGGTGGCGTGAGTTGCGAAACTATTCCGCATTGTTTCAAATGAAGACCAAACTCGTAACTCAAATATTCAACTCCACGATCATATCGTAGAAACTTGATTTTCTTGTTATGATGATTTTCCACTTCACTCTGAAATTCTTTGAACTTTTCAAATGTGTCAGATTTATGTTTCATGAAGTAGATATACCCATATCTGCTTAAATCATCTATCAAGGTGAAAAAATAACGATACCCGCCGCGAGCCTCAACATTCATCAGACCACATACATCAGTATGTATGATTTCCAACAAATCTGTTGCTCACTCCATAGTTCCGGAGAACAACATTGTAGTCATCTTGCCCATGAGGCATGGTTCGCAAGTACCAAGTTATTCATAATCAAGTGATCCCAAAAGTCCATCATTATCAACTAATATGACCTAAATGGCAGTGCCACAAATAAGTTGCACTATCATTATCAACTATGCATCTTTTGGCTTCAACATTATGAATATGTGTATCACTACTATCGAGATTCATTAAAAATAGACCACTCTTCAAGGGTGCATGACCATAAAAGATATTACTCATATAAATAGAACAACCATTATTCTCTGATTTAAATGAATATCATTCTCGCATCAAACAAGATCCAGATATAATTTTCATGCTCAACGCTGGCACCAAATAACAATTATTCGGGTCTAAAACTAATCCCGAAGGTAGATGTAGAGGTAGTGTGCCGACAGCGATCACATCGACTTTGGAACCATTTCCCACGTGCATCGTCACCTCGTCCTTAGCCAATCTTCGCTTAATCCGTAGTCCCTGTTTCGAGTTGCAAATATTAGCAACAGAACCAGTATCAAATACCCAGGTGCTACTGTGAGCTTTAGTAAGGTACACATCAATAACATGTATATCACATATACCTTTGTTCACCTTGCAATCCTTCTTATCCGCCAAATACTTGGGGCAGTTCCGCTTCCAGTGACTAGTCCCTTTGCTGTAGAAGCACTCAGTCTCAGGTTTAGGTCCAGACTTGGGTTTCTTCTCTTGAGAAGCAACTTGTTTGCCGTTCTTCTTGAAGTTCCCTTTCTTCTTCCCTTTACGTTTTTTCTTGAAACTGGTTGTAACACCCACGATGCAGCTATATCTCCCACGTGTCGGAGCATGACTTAGAGGCATAACCGCATAGTAGGCATGTCGCAAGAGGGGTAATCTTTACACATCCCATGTACTGAATAAGAAAGGGATAAAGAGTTGGCTTACAATTGCCACTTCACACAATACATAACTATAGCATTACATCATCCAGAATACAATCAAGGTCCAACTATGGAACCAACATAAATAAAGACAACCCCAAATGCATATATCCCCTATCGCCCCAACTGGGCTCCTCTACTGATCGTCCGGAAAGGAAACATAGTAACATCCCAAATCCTCGTCGAACTCCCACTTGAGTTCGGATGCGTCCCCTGCACTGGCATCGTCGACACCTCCATCTCGTTTTTGGAAGTAATCTGTGAGTCACAGGGACTCAACAATCTCACACCCTCGTGATCAAGGCTATTTAAGCTTAAGGTAGGAAAGGGTAGTGAGATGGAGCTGCAGCAAGCACTAGCATATATGGTGGCTAACTTACGCAAATGAGAGCGAGAAGAGAAGCAAAGCATGGTCGAGAAGCTATACAGATGAAGAAGTGATCCTAAAACTACTTACGTTCAAGCATAACACGAGACCGTGTTCTCTTCCCGGACTCCGTCGAAAAGAGACCATCACAGCTACACACGCGGTTGATTCATTTTAATTAAGTTAAGTTTCAAGTTCTCTATAACCGGATATTAACAAATTCCCATCTGCCCATAACCACGGGCACGGCTTTCGAAAGTTCAAAACCCTGCAGGGGTGTCCCAACTTAGCCCATCACAAGCTCTCATGGTCAACGAAGGATATTCCTTCTCCCAGGACGACCCGATCAGACTCGGAATCCCGGTTATAAGACATTTCGACAATGGTAAAAGAAGACCAGCAAAGCCGCCCGATGTGCCGACAAATCTCGATAGGAGCTGCACATATCTCGTTCTGAGGGCACACCGGATGAACACTACGTACAACTAAAACCAACCCTCAAGTTTCCCCGAGGTGGCGCTGCAAGTGACTCTGTTTTGGACCAACACTCAAAGGAGCACTGGCCCGAGGGTTTAAAAATAAAGATGACCCTTGAGTCCGTGGAACCCAAGGGAAAAAGGCTTAGGTGGCAAATGGTAAAACCAAGGTTGGGCTTTGCTGGAGGAGTTTTATTCAAGGCGAACTGTCAAGGGGTTCCCATTATAACCCAACCGCGTAAGGAACGCAAAATCAAGGAACATAACACCGGTATGAGGGAAACTAGGGCGGCAAGAGTGGAACAAAACACCAGGCATAAGGCCGAGCCTTCCACCCTTTACCAAGTATATAGGTGCATTAAAGTAAACAAGACATAATAATGATATCCCAACGATATCCATGTTCCAACATGGAACAAACTCCATCTTCACCTGCAACTAGCAACGCTATAAGATGTGCTAAGCAAAGCGGTAACATAGCCATACAACGGTTTGCTAGGACAAGGTGGGTTAGAGGTTTGACATGGCAATACGGGAGGCATGATATAGCAAGTGGTAGGTATCGCGGCATAGCAAAAGAGCGAGCAACTAGCAAGCAAAGATAGAAGTGATTTCGAGGGTACGGTCATCTTGCCTGCAAAGTTCTCCCAGTTGACGAAAGCCTGATCCTCTTAAGCGTACTCAACGGGTTCCTCGATCACGTAATTGTCTCCCGGCTCTACCCAAGGCAAGAACACAAGCAAAGGACCAACAATCAATCACGGTGCAATGCGCAAGCAACATGATGCAAAACATGGCATGATATGCGAGATGTGATATGCAATGCATATGCGTGCTCTGGAAGGAAAAGATTGCACCATGCATCAACTTGGTAAACCAAGTGTGCCGCTGGAAAGATGAGTTGATTTTGGTCGAAATCGATATAAAGATCACCGGAATCGGATGCACGGTTTGCAAATGGCAAGCAAAACAAGAATGGCACCATTCTCGGATTAACAGCACGATGCCATCTAGAATGCAATAAGAAACTAAGCTACTACACTCCAACATAGCAACAAAGAACATGGTAGTGATCTACTCAATATGCTTGAAAAAAAATGAACACTGATCTATGGCTAAAACACACTAGAACAGGTTCAAACAAGCATGGCAAAAGTGCAAAAGATATCAGCTTCACAGACTTAGTGAAAATAAGAACATGTCAGGAATTAACATCAGGAAGCAATGTTTAGAGCAAGATAACAACATGCTACAGGAACATATCATAGCAATACAAGGCATGGCATGGCATGAATCTACTCAAAGCATATAACAAAAGTTCCTTACTGACCATAAGCCAAAAAGGATCAGAAGATACGATGGCACCCATGTAAACATAGCAAGTTATGTTAACAGATTCAGACTTAGCAGTAAATTGGACATGGCAAAAACAGAATTATGAAGGCCTCTTTGCGAGCTCGATTCACTCAACACAAGGCATTGCATGACAAACTAAGCATACTACCAGCAAGAAGACATGATCATGAAGCTAACCAAAGCAAGAACAAGTTTAAAGCATGCTTGGATCAACTACAACAACCTTGGCAAAATTGATTAACACGTAAACAATCTGCCAGGAACATTTTATAGAAAAAGTAGAGACATGCTAGGGCACTCCATAAATGCAAACAGGGGCATGGATGGATAGAGCACAACCATGTGTCAAAATCATCCTTACTGAAGATACTCAAAACAAGCATGGATCACTCTGTAGCAACATGAATACATGGCATAAAAATAACAGCAGAGCAAAGACTTTGTGAAATTCTAAGTCTCTGAAATCAGCAATATCACGAGAGCTACTTTACATGCATGTGCTAGTCACCACATTGATCACAAAAATACATGGCATACACCCCTGCAAAGATGGCATGGCATAGATCAAAATACATGTAGGACTCATGCCCACATGATGCACACAACAAATATGGCAAAAATGACAAAAGCTCATAATCTGCTAAGTAACAGTACCTAACAATTTATAGCACTCTTGCATCAATGATTTGGGCATCAAGATGGACTCAAACAAGCAGGTCACAATGGAACAAAATGAAGAGCACATCATGATGAACATTTTGATATATCATGCCCATGAAACGGAGCAGTATGCAACAAGTTATGACATGATGAACAAAGGCATATATTATGAGGATCTGAGGACTTAGTGAAAATTCAGGACCGAAAAGTGAGCGTTGGATATCTATTCGTCGCATAGGGCAGGGAATAGGAGAGGCTCACCTTGGGCTTCGGCCCAACTCAGAGGGGAGGCAGGCCGACGCTGAGCAGACGGGCCACCGGAGCTGGGCTTGGCCCACACGGAGGCTGGCATCCCATGCAACGAAGGAGGCAGGCGCGAGCGGGTGCTCGTCCTCCTTCCGCTCGAGCAGAGGAGGAGGCCATGGCAGGGCGGTGCTGGTGCCGGTCGGAAGGGAGACGAGGAGGAGGAGGGAGCAAGGCGGGAACGGGCGGATCTGGTGACGTGGAATCCGAATCCGACGGGGACGGAGTTCACCGGAGCTTCGCAGGGCGGCGGCGGATCCTGGCGAGGCGGTGGTGATACTCACAGGCGGGAGGCCAACCGGTGGTGATGATCGCCGGTGGGAGGCCAGGCGGCGGCGCTGAAGGCATGGGCGGTGAGGTGCTCCCCTGACCCAGCTCGGGATCGAGCAGGAGGAGCGGCGCGGGATTCGGGCCGGGCGGGCCGGATCTAGGCGCCGCGGGATCATGCGATGGAGGGAGCGGCGGTTTGCGATGTGGCGGCGCGGGAGTGGAGGAGCGAGGCGGCGGCGCTGACATGGCGTGCCTTGATTGGCTAGAGCGACGTGGCAGCGGCGGTGGACATGTCCCGCGCGGCGCGGACGCGTCCGGATGCACAGTGGAGGAAGAAGACTAGGGTTAGACCGCGAATTTTGGAGGGAGACACATATTTATAGGTAGGAGGAGGTAGGAGTGTCCAAATGGAGTGCGGTTTTCGGCCACGCAATTGTGATCGAACGGCCGAGAGGATGGAGGGGGTTTGGAAGGGTTATTGTCCACTTTAGAGGGGTGTTGGGCTGCAACACACACGAGGCCTTTACTTTTCCCCGGTTAACCGTTGGGGTATCAAACAGACTCCAAATGGCACGAAACTTGACAGGTGGTCTACCGGTGGTGTACCAGGGACGCTTGGCAAATCTCAGTCCATTCCGAGAATGTTTAACACCCGCACACGAAAAGAGACAAAAGGGGCGCCGGAGGACGTGGGAGTGTCGGATTGCAAAACGGACAACGGGGAAAATGCTCGGATGCATGAGACGAACACGTATGCAAATGAGATGCACATGATGACATGATATGAAATGCATGACATGAACAAAATACAAAACGAAGACAAAACCAAACCACAAAGGAAAAACATATCACATCTCCGGAAAAGGCAAGAGTCGGAGTTACAAATATGGAAAGTTGTATCCGGGGCGTTACACTGGTGGTCTTGTTGAACATCAACACTTGATGCTCCTTCTTGATTTCTACCTCCGCAACTTTTAGCATTGCGAAGAGCTCGGGAATCGTCTTATCCATCCCTTGCATATTATAGTTCATCACGAAGCTCTTGTAGCTTGGTGGCAGTGATTGAAGAACTCTGTCAATGACACTATAAACGAGAAGATTAACTCCTAGTTGAGTCAAGTGGTTATGGTACCCAGACATTCTGAGTATATGTTCACTGACAGAACCATTCTCCTCCATCTTGCAGCTATAGAACTTATTGGAGACTTCATATCTCTCAATACGGGCATTTGCTGGAAATATTAACTTCAACTCGTGGAACATCTCATATGCTCCATGACGTTCAAAACATCGTTGAAGTCCCGGTTCTAAGCCGTAAAGCATGGCACACTGAACTATCGAGTAGTCATCAGCTTTGCTCTGCCAGACGTTCATAACATCTGGCGTTGCTCCTGCAGCGGGTTTGGCACCTAGCGATGCTTCCAGGATGTAATTCTTCTGTGCAGCAATGAGAATAATCCTCAAGTTACGAACCCAGTCTGTGTAATTGCTACCGTCATCTTTCAACTTTGCTTTCTCAAGGAACGGATTAAAAATTCAAAGGAACAACAGCACGGGCCATCTATCTACAACAACATAGACAAGCAAAATACTATAAGGTACTAAGTTCATGATAAATTAAAGTTCAATTAATCATATTTAAGAATTCCCACTTAGATAGACATCCCTCTAATCATCTAAGTGATCACGTGATCCATATCAACTAAACCATGACCGATCATCACGTGAAATGGAGTAGTTTTCAATGGCGAACATCACTATGTTTATCATATCTACTATATGATCCATGCTCGACCTTTCAGTCTCAGTGTTCTGAGGCCATATCTGCATATGCTAGGCTCGTCAAGTTTAACCCGAGTATTTCTGCATGTGCAAAACTGGCTTGCACCCGTTGTATGTGAATGAAAAGCCTATCACACCCGATCATCACGTGGTGTCTCGGCACGACGAACTTTGCCAATGGTACATACTCAGGGAGAACACTTGTACCTTGAAATTTAGTGAGAGATCGTCTTATAATGCTACCGTCAATCAAGCAGAATAAGATGCATAAAGGATAAACATCACATGCAATCAATATAAGTAATATGATATGGCCATCATCATCTTGTGCATGTGATATCCATCTCCAAAGCACCATCATGATCACCATTGTCACCGGCTTGACACCTTGATCTCCATCGAAGCATCATTGTCGTCACGCCAACTATTGCCTCCACGACTATCGCTACCGCTTAGTGATAAAGTAAAGCAATTACATGGTGATTGAATTTCATACAATAAAGCGACAACCATATGGCTCCTGCCAGTTGCCGATAACTATGGTACAAAACATGATCATCTCATACAATAAAATTTAGCATCATGCCTTGACCATATCACATCACAACATGCCCCGCAAAAACAAGTTAGACGTCCTCTACTTTGTTGTTGCAAGTTTTACATGGCTGCTACGGGTTGAGCAAGAACCGTTCTTACCTATGCATCAAAACCACAACGATATTTCGTCAAGTTAGTGATGTTTTAACCTTCAACAAGGACCGGGCGTAGTCACACTCAGTTCAACTTAAGTTGGAGAAACTGACACCCGCCAGCCACCTATGTGTGAAGCACGTCGGTAGAACCAGTCTCGCGTAAGCTTACGCGTAATGTCGGCCCGGGCCGCTTCATCCAACAATACCGCCGAACCAAAGTATGACATGTTGGTAAGCAGTATGACTTGTATCGCCCACAACTCACTTGTGTTCTACTCGTGCATATAACATCTACGCATAAACCTGCTCGGATGCCACTGTTGGGGAACGCAGTAATTTCAAAAAAATTCCTACGCACACGCAAGATCATGGTGATGCACAGCAACGAGAGGGGAGAGTATCGTCTACGTACCCTCGTAGACTGCAAGCGGAAGCGTTATGAGAACGCAGTTGATTTAGTCGTACGTCTTCACGTTCCGACCGATCCAAGTACCGAACGCATGGCACCTCCGAGTTCAGCACCCGTTCAGCTCGATGACGTCCCACGAGCTCCGATCCAGCAGAGCTTCATGGGAGAGTTTCGTTAGCACGATGGCGTGATGACGGTGATGATGTTGCTACCGACGCAGGGCTTTGCCTAAGCACCACTATGATATGATTGAGGTGGATTATGGTGGAAGGGGGCACTGCACACGGCTTGGAACGATCAACTTGTGTGTTCTAGGGTGCCCCCTTCCCCCGTATATAAAGGAGCAAGGGGGAGGCCGGCCGGCCCTTGCAGGGCGCGCCAGAAGGAGGAGTCCTTCTCCTAGTAGGAGTAGGACTCCCCTTTCCTACTCCTACTAGGAAGAGGAAAGAAAGGAGGAGAGGGAGAAGGAAGGAGAAGGAAGAAAGGGGGCCGGCCCCCTAGTCCAATTCGGTTTGGGCTAGGGGGGCCGCGCGCCTTGCCTCCTCTCTTCCACCACTTGGCCCATGAGGCCCAATACTTCTTCCCCGTATTCCCGTAACTTCGTCGTACTCCAAAAAATACCCGAATCACTCGGAACCTTTCCGATGTCCGAATATAGTCGTCCAATATATCGATCTTTACGTCTCGACCATTTTGAGACTCCTCGTCATGTCCTCGATCTCATCCAGGACTCCGAACTACCTTCGGTACATCAAATCACATAAACTCATAATACCGATCGTCAGCGAACGTTAAGCGTGCGGACCCTACGGGTTCGAGAACTATGTAGACATGACAGAGACATGTCTCCGGTCAATAACCAATAGCGGAACCTGGATGTTCATATTGGCTCCTACATATTCTACAAATATCTTTATCAGTTAAACCGCATAACAACATACGTTGTTCCCTTTGTCATCGGTATGTTACTTGCTCGAGATTCGATCGTCGGTATCTCAATACCTAGCTCAATCTCATTACTGGCAAGTCTCTTTACTTGTTCCGTAATGCATCATCCCGCAACTAACTCATTAGTTGCATTGCTTGCAAGGCTTATAGTGATGTGCATTACCGAGAGGGCCCAGAGATACCTCTCTGACAATCGGAGTGACAAATCCTAATCTCGATCTATGCCAACTCAACAAGTACCATTGGATACACCTGTAAAGCACCTTTATAATCACTCAGTTACGTTCTGACGTTTGGTAGCACACAAAGTGTTCCTCCGGTAATCGGGAGTTGCATAATCTCATAGTCGTAGGAACATGTATAAGTCATGAAGAAAGCAATAGCAGTAAACTAAAATGATCAAGTGCTAAGCTAACGGAATGGGTCAAGTCAATCACATCATTCTCCTAATGATGTGATCCCGTTTATCAAATGACAACTCATGTCTATGGTTAGGAAACATAACCATCTAATACCAACGAGCTAGTCAAGTAGAGCCATACTAGTGACACTCTGTTTGTCTATGTCTTCACACATGTATTATGTTTCCGGTTAATACAATTCTAGCATGAATAATAAACACTTATCATGAAATAAGAAAATAAATAATAACTTTATTATTGCCTCTAGGGCATGTTTCCTTCAAAAGGATTATTTTCCATAGTAACAAGTGACAGTAAATTTTAGCACACTATATAAATTTTTCCTAACCAAATTCCACCTACCAAAGGCGCTTCACTCCCCGGCAACGGCGCCAGAAAAGTGTCTCAATGACCCACAAGTATATAGTATCTATCATAGTCCTTTCGATAAGTAAGAGTGTCGAACCCAACGAGGAGCAGAAGGAAATGACAGGCAGTTATCAGTAAGGTATTCTCTGCAAGCACTGAAATTAACGGTAACAAATAGTTTTGTGATAAGGTAATTCGTAACGAGTAACAAGTAACAAAAGTAAACAAGGTGCAGCAAGGTGGCCCAATCCTTTTTGTAGCAAAGGACAAGCCTGGACAAACTCTTATATAAAGGAAAGCGCTCCCGAGGACACTTGGGAATTATCGTCAAGCTAGTTTTCATCATGCTCATATGATTCGTGTTCATTACTTTGATAATTTTATATGTGGGTGGACCGGTGCTTGGGTACTGCCCTTCCTTGGACAAGCATCCCTCTTATGATTAACCCCCTCGCAAGCATCCGCAACTATGAAAGAATAATTAAGGTAAACCTAACCATAGCATGAAACATATGGATCCAAATCATCCCCTTACGAAGCAATGCATAAACTAGGGTTTAAGCTTCTGTCACTCTAGCAACCCATCATCTAATTATTACTTCCCAATGCCTTCCCCTATGCCCAAACAATGGTGAAGTGTCATGTAGTCGACATTCACATAACACCACTAGAGGAAAGACAACATACATCTCATCAAAATATCGAACGAATACCAAATTCACATGACTACTTATAGCAAGACTTCTCCCATGTCCTCAGGAACAAACGTAACTACTCACAAATCATATTCATGTTCATAATCAGAGGGGTATTAATATGCATAAAGGATCTGAACATATAATCTTCCACCGAATAAACCAACTAGCATCAACTACAAGGAGTAATCAACACTACTAGCAACCCACAGGTACCAATCTGAGGTTTTGAGACAAAGATCACATACAAGAGATGAACTAGGGTTTTAGAGGAGATGGTGCTGGTGAAGTTGTTGATAGAGATTGACCCCCTCCCGATGAGAGGATCGATGGTGATGATTCCCCCCTCCCGAAGGGATGTTTCCCCGGCAGAACAGCTCCGCCGGAGCCCTAGATTGGTTCTGCCAAGCTTCCGCCTCGAGACGGCGTCGCTTCGTCCCGAAAGCTTTATTATAATTTTTTCCAGGGCAAAAGACACCTTATACCAGAATATGGGCATCGGGGGCCTGCCAGGTGGCCCACGAGGCAGGGGGCGTGCCCAGGGGGGTAGGGCGCGCCCTCCACCCTCGTGGACGGTAGCTGGCCCTCCTCTGGTGCTTCCTTCACCCAATATTTTTAATATAATCCAAAACTGATTTTCATGGAGTTTTAGGACTTTTGGAGTTGTGCAGAATAGGTCTCTAATATTTGCTCCTTTTCTAGCCCAGAATTCCAGCTGACGGCATTCTCCCTCTTCATGTAAACCTTGTAAAATAAGAGAGAAAAGGCATAAATATTATGACATAATGTGTAATAACAGCCCATAATGCAATAAATATCGATATAAAAGCATGATGCAAAATGACGTATCAAGTCGCAGTGCGCCGTCGCAGCACCCCTGCGAAAGGGTAGAAGGGGCCAGTGTTGGTGGAGACATCCTCGACTGTAGCGACAGCGAGTGTGAGGACGACTGTTAGCAGGACGAAAAGATCCCTTCGCTCCTCACAATGTAAGGGTGACATTGTGATGTGGGCGACTCAGACTATACTTGGCTAGCGAGAGTGTGAGAGTGTGAATGATAGATGGACGTTAAATTAGTGATACCCTCTAATCATGAGTGCATTTGCTAGGTGAAATTTCACTTATGCCAACATAATTTATGTGTATTTTTTTATAGAAAAATGACTTTATTTCTCATATAATAGATAGGTCATTTACATGAAGGTGAGAAATAAAATCAAGGATAGAAACGTCCCAAAAGCTAGGGGATCTAGAACTATAGCAATGTTTAGCTAAGCCATTTGCTGCAGCGTTTGCTTCTCTGAAGCAGTGTGTGAACTGAACTTTTGCAAACTCTCGTATCAAGTCTGCTATTGTGTCAACATCCCTTGGTAACCATCATCAAGATTGATCGCATCCACCGCGTAACTTCAATCGGATTCAATTTGCAGACTGTTGCATCCAATTTGGCCTGCAAGATATAGTCCATTTTAATGGCAACAATTTCGGCTGGGTCCATTCTTACTACTGCTGGTAGCGCCCAGGTCGCGGCAGCGATGAAAGCCCCACGATCATCTCAAGCAATTGCTCCAGTGGCTCCATCTCCATTTTCCAAGTTTACTAATGCGTCCACATTAATCTTGATCATCCCTATGCTAGGCTTTTTCCACATAAAATCACCGCTCCGGTTCTTGTATTTTGTCCTGTATGCTCTCGCATAGTTAGTCGCGAGGACTCTTATGGACATCATTGTTTGTTCTGGTGTATGGATAGTTTCACCTTTGATGAATTCGTGTCTTTGCCACCATATATACCAGGCCACCACCATCATGAGCTCAGGGATCAGGACTTCACCTGAACCTCCATCAACCGTGGATAAAATCTCCAGAGTGACTGATCTGGAGTTATCTTGTGCCATCACCTATTGCATAGTCTCTAGTAGTCCAAGTGCTCTCCATACTTCTCTTGCACGTCGACAGGTGAATAGACAGTGTTGAATATCCTCATATCCCACCCTACAGATCGGGCACTGAGGTGAGTAGGAAAAATGACGCCCGGCCAAAATGTTGTAACATGGAAGTGAGCCTCGAAACACTTTCCAAGCAAAGTGCTTTATCTTTCCAGGAATGCACAAGTTCCGATTATTTTTTCCATACAGGATTAGTTTGTACATTGCCTTGACCATCTGGCCTCACCAACCTGCCACCGAGTTGATGCTCAAGCTCTCTATGATATGCTAATTTAACTGAGAATGCTCCTGACCTTGTATAACTTCATGCCACAAAGTCATTCACTCCTTACACATGTAGGGGTATTTTCATAATTCGATTAATATCAACAGGGGAAAAGATGTCTCTAATTAGCACCTCATCCCATTGCCCTCTATGTGGAGCAATCAAATCCTCCACTTTACTCAACATAACTGCACTGCGTGGGGTAACCTTTCCGTGTAACACTACTAGGAATCCAAGGATCCAGCCAAATATCAATTTTTTCACCACTGCCCACACGCCAAATACAACCGTGTCTGGATGTTTGTACTCTTGCAACTATGGACTGCCATGTGTATGAAGAGCCTTTCTTAGGACTAGCATTTAAAGGATTGCTATCTGGATAGTACTTAGAACTAAGAGCACGTGCATACAATGAATCAGGGTTTTGAATAAGGCGCCAATACTGCTTTGCTAACATAGCAATGTTGGAACTATGTAGGTCCCTAAATCCAAGTCCGCCTTCTTCTTCGGAATGCACATCTTCCACCATGTAAACCAATGCATCTTTTTTCTCTCCTCACTATCTCCTCACCAAAAGCCTAAAATCTAATCAGTGATAGCTTTACATATACCTTTTGGGAGTTTAAATACGGACATTGCATAAAAAGGAATTGCCTCAGCTACTGACTTGACTAGTATTTCCTTGCCCTGCATAGATAATAATTTTTTAAGTGTATGCTGTGAGGGATGTCCGAATATTCCCACCAAACGCATTGGGACCAAGTCGACCTGTTCTGATCTCCTACCATTCCAATTTTTTTTAAAAATTGGCCGAAAGCCAGCCCGAACGGGTTCGCTTCACGAAGTTGGAAACCACGAAGACATCATGGGGATTCCCAGCTCCACAAATTTTGGAATATGGAGTTCTGATTATTTACCACCGTATTGACACCGCCAGAGAAAACGCAGGTCCTCTCTCGATCCCGCACACACCAGCTCGCTCACATGTTTCCCCTCACCCTCGTCGAGGAATTGGATCTTTTGCCCCACTTTTTTTCTAACTTTGGTCATTTGCTCCCCTCGAATGATGGGCGGGACCGGGGCCACTTGCCATTGAGACATGGGGCAAATAATCAAACCCGATATAAATAAAGTGGGACAAAAGATTCAATCCCCCACCCTCATCTTCTCCTGTCAAGTCGTCATCGCCGCCAGACTCGTGTAACACCCCGGATGTAATTTACCTTATCTGTACTCCAACTCTTGTCATTTCCGGCCTAAGTTATTTTATTTCCTCGCTGTCGGTTTTTGTATCCATGTGTTGTTGTCTTTGTCATGCATCTCTTATCATGTCATCATGTGCATTGCATTTGCATACGTGTTAGTCTCATGCATCCAAGCATTTTCCCCGTTGTCCGTTTTGCATTCCGGCGCTCCTATGTCCCCCGGTGGTCCTTTCTACCTCTTTTCGTGTGTGGGGGTTAAACATTTCCGGATTGGACCGAGACTTGCCATGCGGCCTTGGTTTACTACTGGTAGACCGCCTATCAAGTTTCGTGGCATTTGGACTTCATTTGATACTCCAACGGCTAACCGAGGGATCAAAAAGGCCTCGTGTGTGTTGCAGCCCAACACCCTTCCATTTTGGCCCAAAACCCACCTAAACCCTCTCCATCATCTAGAGCGTTCGATCACGATCGCGTGGCCGCAAACCACACTCCATTTGGAGCTTCCTAGCTCCCTCTACGCCTATATATAGATCCCCTCTCGAAATCACGGGTCTTCTTCCCCTGAAACCCTAAAAAATCCTCGCGCCGCCGCCGGACATGTCCGCCGCCGACCGGACACACCGCCGCTTCCAATAGAATGCCACCACGTGTCCTCCCGCCAGCCACCACCGCGTGCGGCCCGCCCGGCCCGCGAAGGGCCCCCGCGAGCCCGGAGCTCCGCGCCGCCTGGGGCGCCCGAGCCGCCGCCTGCTCCGCCTCCCGGCTCGGCGCCGACCACCGCCGCCGCCTTCTCCACCTCCCGGCTCTGGCACGGAGCCCCGCCGCAATCCGCTTCCGGCGCCGCCACCGACCATCGCGCTGACGCCGCCCGCGGTCGCTTCTCCTCTCCGACGCCGGCGTCGTCCAGCCAGTCCGGCGACCACGCCCCCGCCGGCCTCTTCTTCTTCGGCGACATCGCCCAAGTCCGGCAACCTCGACTCCGCCGGTGAATAGTGCTGCAACAGTAACCGCGCTAGATCCAGATCCGCGAGGGTTGACCTTTTCATCCCAGAACCCTAATTTTTTGCAAAATTTGGCATGTCATAACTCTCTCATCTTAGATCCGATTTGTGCGTGTAGCATATCAAAATGTTCGTCTCGACGAGTACATCATTTCATCTCATTGCATCATTTTCATTTGAGCTCATCTTGATGCCCGAAATGTTGTTGGAAGAGGGCTATGTGATGAATTTGTCAGATCTGTTTCAGCAAATAGCTATTTGTCATTTTTGCCATGTTTAATGTGTGCATCCTATGATCCTGAGCTCTACATGTGTTTTGTTAAATGCTATGCCATCTTTACAGAGGTGCTTGCCATGTATTTTTGTGATATTTGGCACAAGCTTGCAAAGTAGCGTAATCGGTAATGCTGATTTCAGGGACTTAGAATTTCACTAAGTCCTTGTCCTGATTTTGTTGTTATGCCATATATTCATGTTGTTTCCTAGCGATCTGTGCCTCTTTTGAGGATGATCAGTAAGGATGTTTTGTTAACATTGTGGTGCTCTATCCATACATGTCTTTGTTTGCATTTATGGAGGAACCTAGCTTGACTCAATAGAGCTCTACTTTTGCTATAAAATGATCCTGGCAGATTGTTGACATGTTTAGCGATTTTGCCGAGGATGTTGCTATTGATCCATGCATGTTATGTTGTTCTTCTTGCCATGTCTAGTTTCTATGCCATGTCTTCTTGATGTGTGTATGCTTGGTTTGTCATGCCATGCTCTATAGTGAGTGCATCGAGCTCGTAAACATGCCTACTCATTAACTGATTTGCATGCTCCAGTTTTTCACTCAGTCTGAATCTGTTTATGTTTTTGCCATGTTCACATGCTTGCAATTGTATTTTCTGATCCCTTTTGGCTCAAGGTCACTAAGGGACTTTTGTTAAGTGCTTTGAGTAGCTTCATGCCATCCCTTTCTTGGCCATGTTAAGTTCCTGTAGCATGTAGTTTGCATGCTCTAAAGTGTGCTTCCTGATGATAAATTCCAGACTTGTGTTAATTTCACAAAGTCTGAAACCTGTTAACATTTACTCTTTTACCATGCTTGTTTGAACCTGTTAATGGATGAATTAGCCGTAGCTCAGTGTTCATCTTTTGTCAAGTATCATGAGTGGATCCCTGCCATGTATCTTGTTGTCATGTTTGAGTGCTGTAGCGTATCTATCTTGATCCATTTAGTTGGTCACTTGCTAATTATCGCAGACCGGTGTCATATTTGTTTTGTTTGCCATTTCCAAACCGTGCATCCGATTCCGGTGATCTTTATATTGATTTCAACCAAAATCACCTCACCTTTCCAGTGGCACTCTTGTATTTCCTAGTTGATGCCAGGTTCAATCATTCCTTGTCAAATCTTGCATATGCATCACATACCGCATCCCGCATATCATACCATGTTTGCATCATGTTGTTTGAGCATTGCACGTGGTTGATTGTGTTCCGTTTGCTTGTTGTTCTTGTTTGGGTAGAGCCGGGAGATGAGTTCGTGAACGAGGAGCCCGTTGAGTTCGCTTACGAGGATCAAATCAACTCAGACAACTTTGAAGGCAAGATGACCATACCCACGAAATCACTTCTATCTTTGCTTGCTTGATGCTCGCTCTTTTGCTATGCCTATGCTACGATACCTACCACTTGCTTATCATGCCTCCCAAATTGACATGAAAACCTCTAACCCACCATGTCCTAGCAAACCGTTGATTGGCTATGTTACCACTTTGCTCAGCCCCTCTTATAGCGTTGCTAGTTGCAGGTGAAGATTGGAGATCGTTCCTTGGTGGAACATTGTTTATTGTTGGGATATCACAATATTATCTTGTTATCTTAATGCGTCTATACTTGGTAAAGGGTGGAAGTCTCAGCCTTTTTCCTAGTGTTTTGTTCCACTCTTGCCGCCCTAGTTTCCGTCATATCGGTGTTTTGTTCCCGGATTTTGCGCTCCTTACGCGGTTGGGTTATAATGGGAACCCCTTGACAGTTCGTCTTGAATAAAACTCCTCCAACAATGCCCAACCTTGGTTTTACCATTTGCCACCTAGCCTCTGTTTCCCTTGGGTTTTCGGAGCCCAAGGGTCATCTTTATTTAACCCCCCCCCCCCCCGGGGGCCAGTGCTCCTCTGAGTGTTGGTCCACCTCGTCGGCCGCCGGTGGCCACCAGGGGCAACTCTGGGCTGGCCTACCGGAAGTTTGGAAAATCTGAGTGTGCCCTGAGAACGAGATATGTGCAGCTCCTATCAGGATTTGTCGGCACATTCGGGCAGTGTTGCTGGATTTGTTTTACCATTGTCGAGGATGTCTTGTAACCAGGATGCCGAGTCTGATCGGATTGTCTTGGGAGAAGGTATATCCTTCGTTGACCGTGAGAGCTTGTGATGGGCTAAGTTGGGACTCCCCTGCAGGGATTTGAACTTTCGAAAGCCGTGCCCGCGGTTATGGGCAGATGGGAATTTGTTAATGTCGGGTTGTAGATAACTTGAAACATAACTTAATTAAAATGAATCAACCGTGTGTGTAACCGTGATGGTCTCTTCTCTATGGAGTCCGGGAAGTGAACACGGTGTTGGAGTAATGCTTGACGTAGGTTGTTCTAGGATCACTTCTTGATCATAGTTGTTCGACCGTGCTTTTTCCTTCTCTTCTCACTCTCTTTTGCGAATAGGTTAGCCACCATATATGCTAGTCGCTTGCTGCAGCTCCACATCATTCCTTACCTTACCTATAAGCTTAAATAGTCTTGATCGCGAGGGTGCGAGATTGCTGAGTCCCCTTGACTCACAGATTACTTCCAAAACCAGGTGCATGGACCGACGATACCGTTCCAGATGACATGACCGAGCTCAAGTGGGAGTTCGATGAAGACTCTCGTCGTTACTATGTGTCTTTCCCAGATGATCAGTAGTGGTGCCCAGTTGGGGCGATCGGGGACCGTGTCGCATGTTGGGGTTGATCTTTATTTTGGAACCGTAGTCGGACCATGAGTGTATTGGATGAATGTAATGTTATTCATGCATTTGTGTGACTTGGCGAGTGTAAGCCAACTATGTACCTTTTCCCCTTTTATCTATTTACATGGGTTGTTGTGAAGATTACCTTACTTGCGGCATTGCTTTCAATGCGGTTATGCCTCTAAGTCGTGCTTCGACACGTAGGAGATCTAGTCGCATCAAGGGCGTTACAAGTTGGTAATCAAAGCCTTCCCCGACCTTAGGAGCCCCCTGCTTGATTGAATCATTGGCGTTGTTGAGTCTAGAAAAATGTTTGAGTCATTTAGGAATTATATATCGGAGAGTTTAGGAATTCTTTTTACACCCCAGTCCCTTCATCGCTCTGGTGAGGCATCCTGACGTAGAGTTTTGACTCTTCTCTTCTCAAATTTCACTAAAAAAAATTTAGGATCTCGCGGGTATGTTGGAATCGTTCCGATCGATTTGTGACGAGAACATTGTTCTTGGTGCCTCTTGTCATTTAGGGGTTGTGGCAGTGTCCCGGGGAGTTGAGCTCCGAGGTGTTGTCGTCACAATTTTATCGTTGAGATTCTGGAATACCTGAGTTTCGCCGACATCGAAAATCTCTTTTATGCGGTTGTTGGTGAGATAACCTTGACGCCACCCAGTACTATGGCGGGAGTTCGGGAGTATTGCCATAACTCGTATAACTGATGCTTTTCAAAGGTTGAGGTAAATGATTTCCGAAGGTTTCTCGGTTATGTGTTGAAGGATGGATATAGCTGGATGTAGGATTTGCTAGATTTGGGTGAGATATTATGCTTCCCCTGTATCCCCAACACCTGATTGCATAACCGGAAAGGTTCGGGAGTTTCATAGGTGGGAATTCTTGTAGCTCTAGTTCTTCTTCCGCGGATATTTGGTTTGGGTTTGGGTAATCCTCACCAAGTATTCGTTCTTGTTCGTACCTTGTTGGTTTTATTCTTCTTCGTCAATTCTAAGTGGCTTCTCAATTTATTTATATGTGACCATTTCAATTGGAATGCATTCGTTCATTTGGTTCGGATGTGAAGACTTTATGTTGCAATTTCAACCCGTTTGATTCAGCTTGAATATTTGCCTGTCAATATGCTAATGGATGTCACCCTCTTCAGGATGGCTCCTCCAACGCGCACGACTCCGAATCCTGATCCGCCACCACCACCTCCACCTCCGGAGGCATGGCAAGCTGTGATGGCCGCTACCAATGCAAACAAGCAGCTGATCATGCAACTTCTTCAAGAGCGCAACTAAGGGAACCAGGGCCATGTCAATAATCAGAATCAGTTTGCTACACTCAACCAGTTCCTTGCTAACCAGCCAAAGACCTTCAGCAATTGTGTTGAGGCAACAGATGCTGATGATTGGCTCGTGGACATATGCAAGCATTTCGAGTGCAGTAACGTCAGGCCTGAGGACTTTGTCAAGTTCACTTCCTTCCAACTCAAAGACCAAGCTGCAGAATGGTTTCAGCAGTACAAATATTCCAGAGGAGGCCGTGTGATTACCTGGGATGAATTCTGTCAAGATTTCAAAGCTCATCATATTCCTCAGAGTGTGGTTGAAAGCAAGTATGAGGAATTCCGCAACCTGAAGCAAGGTACTATGTCTGTTTACCAGTACAACATCATGTTTCAGAAGCTCGCCCGTTTTGATAAGCAAGACGTCCCTGACGAGAAGAGCATGATATACCAGTTCAGGGGTGGTCTCAGAGAAGAACTCCAGCTAGCTCTCGTCCTCTTTGAGCCGAAGAAGTACGATGAGTTTTACAACATGGCAATGAAGCAAGAGACTGCTCAACTGAAGTGCGATGCTTCCAAGAAGCGAGTCAGAGATGCAACTCCTTCTTCCTCAACTCAAGTGGATAAGCAGCAAAAGTATTGGCTTCCTCCTCCTCCGTTCCGTCAGCCTTATCAGCAGAAGAGCAAAGGTGGCAATGGATCTTCCCACCCACCCAACCCTGGCTTTCAGAACAAGACTTCGTCTCAAGCTCCAAGATCAAGTGCTCCATATCACCGTCCGCTTTCAGAGGTCACGTGCAAGAAGTGCCAACAGAAGGGTCACTATGCCAACAAATGCTTCAATCAGAGGCGTCTCCCTCCTCCTCCTGTGAGATCTGTAAGTACAACTGTGGTCAAGAATAACCCCAAGCATGGCAAGGTCAACTTGATGAATGTAGCTCAGGCAGAGGACTCGTCAGATGTCATCATGGGTAACCTTCCTGTTAACGATGTTCCTGCAAAAGTACTTTTTGACACTGGTGCATCGTGTTGTTTCATCTCGAGACCTTTTGCATCTAAGCATGAATTGTCTTCTCAAGTTTTGCATAAACCGCTAGCAGTTGTCTCACCGGGTAAATGTTTGGTCGCAAACTACGAGATTCCGGATATTTCTATCATGATGGGTGATTTCAAGTTTCTGGCTTCTCCAATGGTTCTTGGTAACTTGGATATTGATCTTATTCTTGGAATGGACTGGCTTTCTAAGCACAAGGCTTAGCTTGATTGTGCAGCCAGGCAGATTCAATTGACTCATTCGTCTGAGGATGTAATTGTCTTTGCCGCTCGGGATAATACCATTCATCTATTTTCTCTCAATGAGAAGGGTGAGCTGGATGCCATCTCTCAAATTCCAGTCGTTTGCGAATATCAAGACGTCTTTCCAGAAGAGCTTCCAGGAATGCCTCCGCACCGGCCAGTTGAATTTGTCATCGATCTTGAGCCTGGCACGGAACCTGTTTGCAAATGTCCTTACAAGCTTGGACCTGAAGAGTTGAAGGAGCTGAAGAAGCAACTCGATATTAAAGAGCGAATGGGTCTCATCCGACCTAGTTCTTCTCCGTGGGGTTGTGGAGTTCTTTTTGTGAATAAGAAGGATGGAACGGACCGACTTTGTGTTGACTACCGTCCATTGAACAAGAAGACTATAAAGAACAAGTACCCACTTCCCAACATCACCGAGCTGTTTGAACAACTCAAAGGTGCTCAAGTATTCTCTAAGCTTGATCTCCGTATGGGCTATCACCAGATTCGAATTCGTGAGCAAGATATCCCCAAGACGGCTTTCAAGACAAGTTATGGTTCATATGAATATACTGTCATGTCTTTTGGCCTCGTCAACGCTCCGCCAACTTTCTCTCACATGATGAACTTCATCTTCAACCCCTACACCAATGACTTCGTCTTGGTCTACCTCGATGACATTTTGGTCTTGTCCAAGAACAAGGAGGATCATGCCAAGCACTTGCGTTTGGTGCTGGATAAGCTCAGAGAACATCAGTTCTATGCCAAGTTTTCAAAGTGCGAGTTTTGGCTCGATGAGGTTCTGTATATTGGGCATATCATCTCTGCCAAGGGCATAGCGGTGAATCCTAAGAAGGTGTCTACAATTGTGAATTGGGAACCACCTCAGAACGTGAAGCAACTCCGCAGCTTCCTTGGTCTCGCAAGCTACTATCGAAGGTTCGTTGAGAACTTCTCTAAGATCGAGAAGCCTCTTTCAAACCTTCTCCAAAAGCACGTCAAGTACGTTTGGTCTCCTGAATGTGACATCGCTTTCAACACCCTGAAAGAGAAATTAGTCACTGCTCCAGTTCTGACTCCTCCTGATGAATCCAAACCATTCGAGGTCTTCTTTGATGCCTCTCTTCAAGGTCTTGGTGTAGTGTTGATGCAAGAGAAGAAAGTTGTGGCTTATACCTCTCTCCAGTTGAAGCCCAACGAGAAGAACTACCCACTTATGACCTCGAGTTGGCGGCAGTTGTGCATGCTCTTTTGACTTGGAGACATCTCTTATTGGGAAGAAAAGTGGACATCTTCACTGACCACAAGAGTCTCAAGTACATCTTCACTCATCCTAATTTCAACCTCAGGCAGACTCGTTGGGTCGAAATGATTCAAGAGTATAATCTAAGCATCGAATATACTCCAGGCAAGGCCAATGTAATTGCTGACGCTTTGAGCAGAAAGGCTTACTGCAACAGTCTGATTCTCAAGCCTTACCAACCCGAGCTTTGTGAAGCTTTCCGCAAACTCAATCTGCAAGTTGTTCCTCAAGGTTTCCACGCCAACCTTCAAGTCTCTCCTACTTTGGAAGATCAGATTCGCGAGGCTCAACTTCTTGATGCTATGGTGAAGAAGGTGAATATTGGGATTGCCAAGAGTCAACCCAAGTACAAGTGCCATCGTCTTGATGACAAGGATACTCTCTTCTTCGAGGATCGCATTGTTGTGCCTAAAGGTGACCTTCATAAAGTCATTATGAATGAAGCACACAATTCACTCCTCTCCATACACCCGGGGAGCACAAAGATGTACCATGACCTCAAGCAGGCATATTGGTGGACTCGAATGAAGCGCGAGATTGCTCAGTTCGTGAATGAATGTGATGTCTGCAGAAGAGTGAAGGCAGAACACCAACGACCAGCTGGTCTCCTCCAACCTCTTGCCATTCCAGAATGGAAGTTTGACCACATTGAGATGGACTTCTTGATGGGATTTCCCAAGTCTAAGCGTGGCAATGATGCTATATTCGTTGTCATTGACAAACTCACTAAAGTGGCTCACTTTATGCCTATCAAAGAGTCCATCAATGCAGCTCAATTGGTGGAGCTTTACACTTCTCGGATTGTCTCTCTGCACGGTATTCCACAGTTGATTTCTTCAGATCATGGCAGCATCTTCACCTCCAAGTTTTGGGATTCTTTTCAGAAGGCCATGGGAACCAACATCCATTTTAGCACAGCTTTTCATCCTCAAACTAGCGGCCAAGTCGACCGTGTTAATCAGATCCTTGAAGATACGCTCAGGGCTTGCGTTATCTCCTTTGGTATGAAGTGGGAAGATTGTCTTCCATATGCCGAGTTCTCCTACAACAACAACTTTCAAGCGAGTTCGGGCAATGCCCCATTTGAAATTCTCTATGGCAGGAAGTGTCATACTCCTCTTAACTGGTCAGAGACTGGTGAACGTCAACTTCTTGGAAATGACTTGATCACAGAGGCAGAAGAGACGTGCAAAGTCATTCGTGATAACCTCAAAGCAGCGCAATCGCGCTAAAAGAGCTACTATGATAGTAAGCATCGTGATTTGGCTTTTGAGATCGGAGACCATGTTTACCTCCGCGTCTCTCCAATGAAAGGTACTCGTCGCTTCTGTATTGAAGGGAAGCTTGCCCCTAGATACGTGGGTCCTTTCAAGATCGTCAGCAAGAGAGGCGATCTCACCTATCAACTTGAGCTTCCCTCCAACTTTGCAAATGTGCACGACGTGTTCCATGTCTCTCAGCTCCGCAAGTTCTTCAAGACCCCTGACTGCACCGTCAACTTCGAAGACATTGATCTCCAAGAAGACCTTTCTTATCATGAGCACCCAGTTGCTATTCTTGAAGAAACTGAGCGCAAGACTAGCAACAAGTCAATCAAATTCCTCAAAGTCAACTGGTCACACCATTCCGACCGTGAAGCCACCTGGGAACGCGAGGATCACCTCCGTTCTGAGTACCCGGCATTTTTCCAGTCCTAGATCTCGGGATGAGATCCTTTCGTAGTGGTGGAGTGTTGTAACAACCCGGATGTAATTTACCTTATCTGTACTCCAACTCTTGTCGTTTCCGGCCTAAGTTAATTTATTTCCTCGGTGTCAGGTTTTTGTCTCCGTGTGTTGTTGTCTTTGTCATGCATCTCATATCATGTCATCATGTGCATTGCATTTGCATACGTGTTCCTCTCATGCATCCGAGCATTTTCCCCGTTGTCCGTTTTGCATTCTGGCGCTCCTATGTCCTCCGGTGGTCCTTTCTACCTCTTTTCGTGTGTGGGAGTTAAACATTTCCGTATTGGAACGAGACTTGCCATGCGGCCTTGGTTTACTACCGGTAGACCGCCTGTCAAGCTTCGTGCCATTTGGACTTCGTTTGATACTCCAACGGTTAACCGAGGGACCGAAAAGGCCTCATGTGTGTTGCAGCCCAACACCCTTCCATTTTGGCCCAAAAACCACCTAAACCCTCTCCATCATCTAGAGCGTTCGATCACGATCACGTGACCGCAAACCGCACTCCATTTGGAGCTTCCTAGCTCCCTCTACGCCTATATATAGATCCCCTCTCGAAATCACGGGTCTTCTTCCCCCGAAACCCTAAAAAATCCTCGCGCCGCCGCCGGACATGTCCGCCACCGACCGGACACACCACCGCCTCCAGTAGAATGCCGCCACGTGTCCTCCCGCCGGCCACCACCGTGCGCGGCCCGCTCGGCCCGCGAAGGGCCCCCGCGAGCCCGAAGCTCCGCGCCGCCTGGGGCGCCCGAGCCGCCGCCTGCTCCGCCTCCCGGCTCGGCGCCGACCACCGCCGCTGCCTGCTCTGCCTCCAGGCTCCGGTGCCGAGCCCTGCCGCCATCCGCTTCCGGCGCCGCCACCGACTATCGTGCCGATGCCACCCGCGGTCGCCTCTCCGACGCCGGCGTCGTCCAGCCAGTCCGGCGACCACGCCCCCGCCGACCTCTTCTTTTTCGGCGACCTCGCCCAAGTCCAGCGACCTAGACTCTGCCGGTGAACAGTGCTGCTACAATAACTGTTGCGGATATTACTACTGGGCATAAACCGGCCTATCTGGGCCGGGTTAACTTCGTCAGTAGTTAAGTATGTTAAAGCCCAAGAAGACAGAGGAGGGCTCAAGGCCCATGGTCGGTTCAAGGCCTGTAGCCGTAAACTGGTGTTAGTAGTTAACCTGTATTGTAAGTTAGGAATAAGCAGAGACCAAACCGGACACATCTATGAGCCGGTATTGGGACTCTGTAAGCCGACGGGAGTCACCCGTGTATATAAGGGGACGACCCGGCGGCGGTTCAAGGACAACAGAAAAACAACTCGAGACATAGGCGAAGCTTGTTTGCTCCCTAGTCATCGAAACCCCATCAATTCCATAACAACTAGACGTAGGCTTTTACCTTCATCGAAGGGGCCGAACTACTATAAACTCTCTTGCGTCCTTGTGTCCGCTTTAACCCCTTCAAGCTAACCCGTCGCGATGGCTCCACGACTAAGTCCTTTCTCTAGGACATCTGCCGTGACAAAACCACAACAGCTGGTGCCCACCGTGGGGCCATCGCACGATGGTTTCCGGTTCTTGGAGGGCCGCTTTGAAGTACTCGAGGGCTACGCTGTAGGCCGGATGACTAAGAGTCGTCGCGGTAAGCTCTACATCGACGATGCAGGCTGGGGCCCCGAGGCCGGCTCAATTGAGTACGGGTACCGGGTCCCCTTTGGTAGCATTCACGTTTTCATTGGCAAGATCGGTGAACCGGGCCCTGAGCCGGACATCTGCACCGACCTTGTCGAGACGGCTCATCGTGCGCGATCCGCCCGGGTTAAACCGGCCATGAAGCGTGCCTTCGTGGGAGTCATCCATGGAGGAAGTTATGAGGACGGATCGGAATTTCGCGGCGCGACCGTCGTTTGTTCCGGTGACGAATCTTCGACCGGAGAAACCGAATCTCTTTATCAGCTACAAGATGGCCGGATTGGGAGTTGTTCCGATGGCGATAGTATTCCGGACCCCTCTGATCTGCCCAACCGGGTTGGAATATTCATGGCCGGAACACAAGCAGCGCTTCATTCTTCGACAGCTGCGGCAACGATCTCCGGTTCAGCAGCGGCGACGGCTGCCGGGGCAGGAGGCCCTCTGCGCCCGCCGGCTCAGGTTCTATCAGAACTATTTGATGTGTTGGCTGTGCTTATGGCGGAAGTTAATCCGCCGGATCAGGACATTCACAACGCAGAGATTGCAAAGGTAAAGGAATAGATCCCCCAGGCCAAGGCGGATCTGGCGGCTAAGGACACCAGGATGACCGCAGAGCGGGCCGCTTTAGATGCACAGGCCTACAAGCTTATGTTGGACCATAGCGCGTCACATGAAGTCATGAGGAGAAAGCACCGATCCCGCTTACCTCCAGTTTTCGAGGCCAGAGACCTTTTCAACACTCCAGGACCAAGAGCCGGCAATCGTCTGGAGGGCAACCGGGCAGAAGCCCCTGGGATCGGTGCACCGGTTCAGCCTCGTCAGATGGACCCACCTCGTCAAAACAACGTCGTACCTCAGGCTGCTTTAACACCTCCGGGTCACTACTCCAACCCAATGGACAATCTTGTTGCCGCTGCTGCACGGCTGGAGGCCATTCCAATTGAAGGTGACTCGCCACAGGCAGTGGAGACGCGACGGGTCAAGGAACTTCTGAGGACAGCTTTGGCCCAACAGGAAGCATACTCGTACAGCCGCGACCGGATCCACTCGACCCCCCGTCCAAGACGGAGCTATAGCAGACACATGGATGAACTGGCAGTGTCGAGTAATGAACGACGTGGGGCACCCCGTGACAACAACCCGGCGGGGGGTGCTGATGACGCTCAGGGAGTGGTGGACCGGGCCCGCGCGCGCAGGGAGGCCGAGTTAGCCACACAGCATCAGTCTCGGCAGCTCACGCCGGTTCGTCCAACCACCTTGACTGAAACTGGTGTTACTTCTAGTTCTTTGGGGGTGCCTTGCCTTATCCCCGCTTTACGCAACGTGCGCCTGCCCAGGGATTTCAAAGGCCCACGTAAGGTACCAAATTACACGGCGGATCAACCTCCAGAGACATGGGTGGAGAGCTATGAGATGGCCATGGAGCTGCTTGATGTGGATGACGCGGCGTGTGCGAAATACTTCACCATGATGCTCGAAGGAACGGCCCGTACTTGGTTAAAAAGCTTGCCGGCTAATTCTATCAGTTCATGGGCCCAATTACGAGCCCGGTTTATCAGCAATTTCAAAGATACCTGTAAACAGCCTATGTCGATAGTGGACTTAGCTGCATGCGTCCAGGAGGAAGGAGAGTCAACGACTCATTGGGTGCACCGGGTTTCACAAGTGTTGCACTCCACAGACCGCATCAACGCTGACACCGCAGTATTAACCCTAGAAGGCAACTGTCGGTTTGGACCCCTTAAGCTGAAGTTGGGACGGATGAAGCGTCATTGCACCGTCATGGGGACCCTCATGGCTGCTTTGGTGAAGTATGCTGATTCTGATAGCACCAAGGATCCCGAATCTGATGATGACAAGACAGGGAAGGGGAAGAAGAACAGCAGCTCCAAAGGTCAGCAGCATCACTGGGCAGGCAATGGTGGAGGAGGCAAGCGTAAAGCGGATGGTAACATGGACTTTGTGGCTAATACCAACGCACAGGACAATGGCCAATGATGCAAGGGTAGGCCGAAAAATCGTAATGGAGCGCCCAACCCTAACCCAAACCGCCTGAACTATCTGCTAAGCCAGCCTTGTCCAAGACATGGGACGAAGGAGGCGCCGGCAAACCACCTTTGGAAAGATTGCTTTATTATGCAGGAGTTCAGGAATTCTAATAATTTCCGGTATGATCACGAATCTAGCGGTGGCTCGGGATCCGGGCCGGGTTACGGAGGAGGAAGTTCCGGTTCAGGATTCAATGGTAATCCGGGCGGACATAATGGTCAAAATAGTCAGAACAACCAGGGTGGTTACAACCAACAGCAGCAACAGTCAGGTTACCAGAGCAACCCAAAGCAGTTGAGTAATGGGCAGTACCATGGTACCATGTCTTCACCACTAGCTTGGACAAGCGAGACCGGAAAGTTCAGAGGCGGGCAGTCAACTCTGTTGAACCGGCCATACCCCGTTATCTTCGTTGGTCTAAACAGCCAATCATATGGAGCAGAGAAGATCACCCTCCCCAGGTCGATAATCCGGGTCAGTTGGCTTTGGTGGTGGCGCCTTAGGTGGGAGGTTACAATTTCACCAAGGTGCTCATGAATAGAGGGAGCAGCATTAACATCCAGTACTATGAGACCTTCCGTCGTATGGGACTAACAGATAAGAATCTCAAACTGTCTAATACAGTATTCCACGGTGTAGTGCCTGGCAGATCAGCATATCCCGTTGGTAAGATTGCTCTGGAAGTGGCTTTTGGGGATGATCATGATTCCAGGTCGGAGATATTGACGTTTGAAGTGGTGAAAATCCAAAGTCCATATCATGCCCTGTTTGGGCGACCGGCCTATGCCAAGTTTATGGCTCGCCCTGTTATGTGTATTTGCAGCTCAAGATGCCGGGTCACAAGGGGACAATAACGGTTCACGGAAGCCGCAAAATCTCTTTGGAATGCGAGGAAGGAGATGCGGCTTATGCAGAGTCGGTTTGTGCCACCGAGGAGTTGAAGTACTATAAAAACAATGTTGATCTGGCGGACATGACTCCGTTGAAGAAGCCAACTACGGAGCATGATCCGGCCCTGAAGTTCAAATCGGCAGCAGAAACTAAGCTTGTTGACTTCGTACCTGGTGATTCGTCCAAGCAGTTCAGCATCAGTGCCAACTTGGATCCGAAATAGGAAAGCGCGCTCATCGAGTTCATCCGTGAGAATCGGGACATTTTTGCATGGAAGCCCTCTGACATGCCAGGTGTACCGAGGCAACTCGCTGAGCACACACTTAATGTGGATCCTAAATATAAACCAGTGAAACAGTTCCTCCGCCGGTTTAACGAAGAAAGACGCAAGGCAATTGGAGAAGAGGTAGCCAGGCTCTTAGCAGCTGGCTTTATTGTTGAAGTTTTTCACCCTGAGTGGCCTGCCAATCCGGTGCTGGTCCTCAAGAAAAACGACACCTGGCGCATGTGTGTGGATTACACAGATCTTAATAAGGCTTGTCCAGCAGATCCTTTTGCTCTCCCCCGTATTGATCAAATTATTGATGCTACGGCGGGCTGTGAGCATTTAAGTTTTTTGGATGCGTATTCTGGCTATCATCAGATCAAAATGGCAGTTAAGGACCAGGAGAAGACGGCATTTATAACTCCCTTTGGAGCCTTCTGCTATGTGTCTATGCCCTTCGGGCTCAAGAGTGCCCAAGCGACTTACCAACGGTGTGTACAAAATTGTCTTCACAAGCAGATTGGCTGTAATGTACATGCTTATGTGGATGATATCGTGGTTAAGTCCAGGGAGAAGGGACTTTGATTGATGATTTGAAGGAAACCTTTGATAACCTGAGGACATACAAGATGATGCTTAATCCGGACAAGTGTGTCTTTGGTGTACCGGCGGGCAAGTTATTAGGCTTCTTGGTGTCCAATAGGGGAATTGAGGCTAATCCGGAGAAGATCACAGCCATCACCTGCCTCGCTAAACCGAAGTGTATCAATGATGTTCAGCGCCTGGCAGGCCGGATTGCTGCATTAAGCTGGTTTATCAGTCGCCCCGGTGAGAAGGCAATCCCTTTGTATCAGATGTTGAAAAAGACGGATCAGTTTGTCTGGAGTTCTGCTGCTGACGAAGCATTTGAGGACTTAAAACGGCAATTGGCCAATCCGCCTGTGCTCGCTGCTCCCATTGACAAGGAGCCGTTGCTGCTATATGTTGCTGCTAATGCTCGGGCGGTCAGCGTGGCTATTGTGGTAGAGCGAAAGGAGGCAGGTAAGGAGCATCCGGTTCAACGTCCGGTCTATTATATCAGCGAGGTGCTCATTGAGTCCAAGCAAAGGTATTTGCATTGGCAAAAGCTGGTGTATGGAGTTTTTATGGCAAGCCGAAAGCTTAAACAATACTTCCAAGGGCATCCAATTACAGTGGTCAGTTCTGCTCCTTTGGGAGATATCATCCAGAACCGGGAAGCAGCTGGCCGGATTGCAAAGTGGGCAATAGAGCTGGGGCCGTACAGTTTGAAGTATGTGCCTCAGACAGCGGTTAAGTCTCAAGCACTTGTTGATTTCATCAATGATTGGACGGAAATGCAAGCACCTGAAGAAAAGCCGGATCATACGTATTGGACCATCCATTTCGACGGATCCAGGCAATTGGAAGGCTCGGGGCTGGAGTCGTATTAACATCCCCACGAGGTGATAAGTTTTGTTATGTTCTCCGCTTAATGTTCCCTTGTACTAACAATGTAGCTGAGTATGAAGCCTTGCTCCATGGTCTCCAGATTGCTAAGGAGATGAATCTAAGTCAAGTTAAGTGCTTCGGTGACTCGGACCTTGTGGCTCAGAAGGTGTCTGGCACTTGGGACTCCAAGGACCCACTCATGGCAGCATATCGTCGTGAGGTGGACATTGTTGCAGGTTATTTCAGACGCTATCAGGTGGACCACGTGGACCGGCGGAAAAATGAAGCGGCGGACGCTTTAAGCCGGTTGGGCTCTCAGCGCAAACCGGTCCCGCCCATTGTTTTTCTGGATGTGCTGCACAACCCGTCGGTGAAGATCCCTGGTGAAGAGGATTTGGCTATTCCTGATCCGGAGGCTCAATTGGTGGCAGCTCTTCATGTTATTCCGGATTGGACGCTTCCTTACCTGGCGTACAAGAACCGGGGCGAGTTGCCAGAGGATGAGATTCTGGCCCGGCAGATAATCCGGCGATCCAAGTCCATGGCTATCATCAATGGCTAGTTGCATCATTGCAGTGTATCAGGAGCTTTTCAACGTTGCGTGTCCCCTGAAGAAGGCCATGAAATTTTGCGTGAGATCCACGAAGGAGATTGTGGTCACCACGCCGGTTCAAAGTCTCTGGTGGCTAAAGCGTTTCGCCATGGCTTCTATTGGTTAACTACTCATGCTGATGCGGAGGATCTGGTCAGACGATGTGATGGTTGCCAAAGGTTTTCAAGACGTGCTCATGTACCGGCTCAAGAATTGAGAATGATTCCAATTACTTGGCCGTTTGCGACTTGGGGGCTGGATATGGTTGGGCCTTTCAAAAGGTCCAAAGATAAGAAGATCCACCTCCTGGTGGCGGTTGACAAGTTTACAAAGTGGGTGGAGGCAGAACCTGTTAGCAAGTGTGATGCGGCCACGGCGGTTTAGTTCATCAAAAAGGTGATTTCCGGTTTGGTTTTCTGCACAGTATTATCACAGATAATGGTACCAATTTGTCCAAAGGTGCTATGAAGGAGTTCTGCGAACGGGAGCACATCCGGCTCGACGTTTCATCAGTGGCACATCCACAGTCCAATGGTCAAGCAGAAAGAGCTAATCAAGAGATCCTGAGAGGCATCAAGCCCCGGCTCATGGTTCCTTTGCAGAGAACGCCGGGTTGTTGGGTAGAAGAATTACCATCTGTGCTATGGAGCATCAATACAACACCCAACAGATCAACAGGATACACACCGTTCTTCATGGTTTATGGAGCAGAGGCGGTTCTCCCTAGTGATATCCGTCATGATTCACCTCGTGTAATGGTTTATATTGAAGCGGACAATGAGACAGCACGGCAAGATGCTTTGGACCGGTTGGATGAAGAGCGTGACATCGCAGCCGCCCGATCAGCGATTTACCAGCAGGATCTTCGTCATTATCACAGTCGCCGGGTCAGAACCAGAACCTTTCAGGAGGGAGATTTGGTGCTTCGGCTCATCCAAGATCAGACTGGTATGCATAAGTTATCCCCACCTTGGGAGGGGCCTTTCGTGGTCAGCAAGAATCTGCACAACGGGTCATACTATCTAATCGATATTCGAGAACATAAGGACTCACGCACATCAGAGGAGGAGACCAACAGGCCGTGGAACATAGCTCATCTTCGGCCTTATTATACCTGAGCCATTGGTTCTACTTATGTACATATTACAGCGATGTATATATTAACTATAATAAACCGGAACCTCAGCTAAAGCGGGGTATCTGTTCTTTTACATCATGTGTGGTTACATGGAGTTGTTTTAAAGTGGCTTCTAGTTTACCCCTTGAGTTCGCTTTGCTAAAAGCATCATGTTATATCACTTGGAGGATTGATCGTGTCCGAACCAATACCATGCCTCTTGATAGGCGAAAGCCACCAGATCACTTGGGGACTTGGTCATCTCTGAACCAGTCATGCCTCTTGATCGGCCTAAGGCCACAGAATCACTTGGGGGCTTGGTCGAACCCGAACCATGACCATGCCTTTTGGTCGGCATAAATGCCATGGTTTCATTTGGGGACCTGGCTGACTAGAACCATAGTTACACCTAACGGGAGCTTGGTCGTGTTTGGCCATGGTAACGCCATTTGATCAGCTTAAATAAACCTTTTTTGGCAAACGGTTTTGTCATTGCTTTTGCTTCACACTTTTCTTTGAAGGGTTTTTTTTGCTTTTTATTGCGTTTTTTTTAAAACCGACAAAGTTTTTTAACCAATCAATTGACGGAACACAGTTCACATCAATCCGGAGACTATTTGCCCGGTTTGATCCTTGTTGTTAACATCCTCTTATGGAGTAACACGGTGTTTATTATAACCCGACACGGTTTACATGGTAAACCAGCGTCATATATATATACAGGAGCTGTTATCTCCTCCAACAGTGTGGGTTTGCAAAACTCCACTTCAAGATTGGCCAAGCCAACTTCACACTCAACGATGGCAGGTATTATGTATCTCAAAAATTTGATCATATACTTAAAATTTTGTTTTGGATGTTTTGATTTCATATATATAGACATCATATTCTGCCTGACGGTACAACCACGGTGGCACTTGACGAATTTCTCATTTCAGAAAGTGTTTTGGAATGTTCATTACCACAGGAAGAGCAAATTATGCACGAAGGCATATCAACATCAAAGGTATCAGCTAGCCTATTACAAGGCAACATGGTGCCCATAATAATATAATTGTTTTTCACAAAGGAGAGGCAGTTTTAAAACCGGCTTCCGGTTCAAGCTTGGTCACCAGCCTGGCCTGATGGTTGTGGGTCATCCTGCGCCGCTTCAGCCTCCGTTTCTCTACCCAGTGGTTGGAAATCCACAGTTGTCCAGTTGATTCCCATTAATGCTTGAAAAACAGCTTCATCATGGATCAGCAATGACGGGTCAATATCAGGAGCGTAAGTATGCTTACGGATTGGAGGGATCAGATTTTCTGATTTATGGATTGCTGCAGCTATTCGCTTGTTCTGCTTGTCATATTGCGCTTGATAATGAGACAAGTCTGCTTCTTCAGCCAACTGACAAGCTAGCGGACGTACCTCCTGGTTTATTGCTCGCAGATCCGCTTCACCAAATTCTGACCCGTCTTCCTTCAAGCAGGGATAGCCCTGAGCCGCTTCAATAGGATCAAAATCCGGCACCCAGGCTTTTGCCTGGATTAAGGCATTGATTGCACCGGTTCGTGCAACAAATTTCTTCAGCTCTTCAACCCGGGCAGGAAGCACTGACAGTTTCATCAGAGTATCTTGAATCAAAGTGGGCGCCGGTTTGTTATGAGACGCGGTACAGATGATCCACTGGGCACCAGTATACAATTGTTCAACCAATGTATAGGCGGCTTTCAATTTCTTCCGCACATCTGACCCCAAGTGACCAATGCGTGTACCTGAAATACCATAAAGGGTTAATAAACCGGCGACTCTGTAAGAAGGCAGAGCCAATTCAGACGGCAAGCTGGCTTACCAAAGATAGTAGTGGTCATGGCATGCACGTGCCGCTTTATGCTGGTCAGCTCATCCGTCACTGGTATTAGTGCAGCCTCGGCATCCTCTGCTCGTTTGATCAAAGCGGACTTTTCAGTGGCCCAATCCGCCCGTTTCTTCTTGAAGTTCTCCTTAAGTTGTTCCATGGCGCTTAAAGCGCTGGCCAATTCCTCTTTTGCTTTGGAAGTTTCAGCCTGTTGGGTTTTTAGGTTTTCTTGAAGATCGGTGACTTGGTTTTCTTTCGTCTTCAGCTCCGCCTGCATACATACAGATATATGCTTCAACAAATCGGTATAAGGATTCAAGTACCAACCACATAACAAGTTATGCGCTTAGCACTTGGGGGCTAATGCATATTCGATCTTCATCTTTCAATTGTTTACAAAGTCCCAAGATCAATACAAGTATTCAGCTTGGCACTTGGGGGCTAATGGCTATTTGATCATATATATTCTAATGCGGCAGTTTCAATTACTTAAAGTACCGGTTTAACTACGCTAAGTTGGACCGGCCCTTGGGGGCTACATCAGCGAATTTCAAAGCAGCAAGATTTATATTATTAAGTCCCGGTTTGAAAGAATATTTCAAAACGGCCCTTGGGGGCTAGGAGAGTCAGCAAGAATGGAAGCGTACAAGCAGGAAGGAGCATATGGAAGTTACCTCATATTTATCTTTCATCATATTAACCAGACCGGCTTCATAGTCACGACTGGTATACAGCCGGTTCAGATAGCAGGAATGGATATCTTGGGCGTTCAGAGCAGCGTAAGTTGTCAGATCGGCGTTCCACTTGCCTTTGCCAAAGGCAGAAAATTCTTCCTTGGCAGAATGTTTGGATAAAGCGACAGGATTGCTTGGCTCAGTATGGCCAGTGCCAGTAATGACAACCTCATCATCCTTGGTACCGCCGGTTTGCACTGGAGTTGTTGGCTTGTCAGTAGGTTTTGCTGGACCGGTGGAGCTCTCAATCCGGATGGAACCTGTGGGCTGATGGATAGGACCTGAGGTATCAGTAGGTCTCTCTTCAGCAATAAGATCATCATCTTGCTATGGTGGATCGTTGGGAATATCCTCAGGAATAGCCACTTCAGCATTGGGTGTCTTGCCTGCTTCAAGAACGACATCTTCTTCGGCCGTTTTGTCCAGGCGGGCCTTCTTGCTTGGCCTAGGTTTGGCCCTGAGAAGAATAATAAAATCAAATACAGCATATGTTCTAAGGCGATGTACTGCAAACATCACAATAAGTATAGCTTACCCAAGCACCGTTTTAAGCGGTGGGAGCTGAGTAGCCGATGACTCGCCAGAAGATGAGTGGGAAGTAACCTGGTAATCGGAGTCAGACGGATTAAGAGGTTGACGAAAGCAGCCCGCTTTAGGACAAGCACTGACAAGCAAATTAGAGACCTCTGAATGGCGTTTCCGAACCGGACTATTCGGTAAACCGGCGGAGGTAACTACCTGGCCGCTGTGCCGGGTTGTGCGACGAGCTTCGTGTTGTTGGGTCTTCATAAGAAATTTAGGATCCAAATAAGCAAGAGGATGAGAAAATTTAACTTTCCGGTTTGCCTGGCGGATTTTTTGTGAAGGCAAAGTTTCTGAATCGGAAGAGAGAATAATTACCTCTGCAACATCCGCGTGGCTGGCTTCGGCATCATCCTGACAAATATCATCATCAATAAGACGCATGAAAAATAAACCAAGTGAGTCAAGCTCTACCTCAAAGTCCGGATTATCCACATCATCATCAGGGGCCGGATTAGAAGATGCAGTGGTTCTTTTCCTGTGGGCAGTCTTCTTCACAGCTTTAGTCTTTTGCCGGGTTGCTCTTTCCGGTTTGTCTGGTTTTTCTGGTTTCTCCTGCGGCAGTTTTTTGCTCCAAAACGGATCATTGCCCTGATTATGCAGACACTGATATTAAACAATGACCAGACATATCAATAATAGATTCAGCAAAGAGAAAAATCAAAGTCTTATAGCTGGCGGTTTATTGGTGGCACAGAAGGGAAGCAGGCCGGTTCTAGCACAGACGTGTTCCGGTTGATTCAGCATCTTATTCACAGCCTCGGTGATTTCTTTATCAGAGAGCTGGATTTTTGAATGTCGCAGTGGGTCATCAACACTGTTAGTATACTCGCACATCAAACCGGAGCGCTGACTAAGGGGCAGTATGCTCCATGATATCCAACAGCGAGCGAGATCAACCCCTGTTAAACCGTTGGCCAGAAAGGCTCTGAGCTTTGACAGTTGGGGAGCATATTTGCTTCTCTCCTGGGCAGTCAATCTTTGAGGAAAAGGGTGTGTATTGCTGAGCCGCTCCGGGAGGGATTCTCACCAGCAGGGGAGGTGTCTTTGCAGTAGAACCATGTCTGATTCCACTCCTTGGGGTGACTGTGCAGCTTGGCGTGAGGGTATGTGACCTCTTTCCTTTTCTGAATCGCCACGCCACCCAACTATGTATTAGAGCCATCAGTAAACTCAGTACGGCGGTTTAGATGGAAAAGGTCTCTGAACAATTCCACTGTGGGCTCCTCTTGAAAGAACACCTCACAGAGCACTTGGAAGTGACACATATTTGTAACAGAGTTGGCGCCAGTGTCTTGCGGATGGAGTTGGAAATCGGCTAAAACATCCCGGTAAAATTTAGAACCGGGCGGCTTAAAGCCCTGGGCTAAATGATCTACGAAAACAACAACCTCTCCTTCTCGAGGTGTGGGAGGGCATTCTTTGCCAGGAGCCCTCCAATGGATGGTATTTTTGCTGCCTAAAGCGCCAATCAGGACTAAATCGTCCAGTTGATCCTCTGTGACACGAGAAGGAACCCAATTGCACTCATATACTTGCTTGGCCATGATGGAATCTGCAAGGTAGAAGGTCCCAGTTCAAAAATGCATTTGATCAAGGTACGTTGGTATGTGCACTGTTAAACCGGAGACAGAACTATCTGAACCGGAGTTTCATGAAGCAACCAACATCTAGCGGTTTAACAAGGGGACTAATGGCATATACCGGTTTGGAAAATTTTCTATAAGGTTAAACCACCTGATCTAAGCATTGGAAAGCTGAGATTGCGGATGGACAAGTACGCAGAAATAGGTTTCACAAGATTTCTTTACAGCATTGGATCTGAAGCAAGTTCAGAAAAGAGATAAATGCTTAGAGGTTCAAAGGAGCAGTACCGAACCAATGAGCAAAACGTTCATATAGATCTATGGTTTGAGATGCATAAGTGAAGGCGAAGGTCAAACAACTATCGTTGCACAGAGTAAAGATTTGCGGATTCATCTAAAGATCTATCGTATGAGCAAGATGCAGACGATGAACACTGAAGAACTGCGAAACCCTAGGCCAGATCTGCGGGGGAAAGGATAGAAGATTTACCGGAGCTGAGAAAGATGCGGCAGGCTGCCGCGATGTTCTGGTGCGCTCAGGTTGATGCAGCGGCCAAGGATGAGGCAGAGGTCGACGGCGGTGGTGGAGCTCTGAGGCTGGCGACGCGAGGAAGACGAAGAAGGCACGGAAGGAGAAAAGAAATGACCCTTCGGTCCTATTTATAAGGCGAAAGAACATGAGTCAGGCACGACAATCAAGGGGCCACAAAACGGAGCTGTCGCCTCGATTTCCGCTGATCTATTAAACAAAGAAGCATAATGGATAGCTTCGTTATGACAGGTGACGTCACTCCGGTTTACAGCAATCAGAGAAGATGACATCATGGCGGTTTACCAATTTATAAAAAGATGTTGAAGATGAAGCTTTTATTAAAGGATTGACATGAACCCATTCAAATCAATCTGGGGCCTAATGTTGGGGATATTACTACTGGGCATAAACCGGCCTATCTGGGCCGGGTTAACTTCGTCAGTAGTTAAGTATGTTAAAGCCCAAGAAGACAGAGGATGGCTCAAGGCCCATGGTCGGTTCAAGGCCTGTAGCCGTAAACCGGCGTTAGTAGTTAACCTGTATTGTAAGTTAGGAATAAGCAGAGACCAAACCGGACACATCTATGAGCCGGTATTGGGACTCCGTAAGCCGACGGGAGTCACCCGTATATATAAGGGGACGACCCGGCGGCGGTTCAAGGACAACAGAAAAACAACTCGAGACATAGGCGAAGCTTGTTTGCTCCCTAGTCATCGAAACCCCATCAATTCCATAACAACTAGACGTAGGCTTTTACCTTCATCGAAGGGGCCGAACTAGTATAAACTCTCTTGCGTCCTTGTGTCCGCTTTAACCCCTTCAAGCTAACCCGTCGCGATGGCTCCACGACTAAGTCCTTTCTCTAGGACATCTGCCATGACAAAACCACGACAGTAACCACGCCAGATCCAGATCCACGAGGGTTGACTTTTTCATCCCCGAACCCTAATTTTTTGCAAACTTTGGCATGTCATAACTCTCTCATCGTAGATCCGATTTGTGCGTGTAGCATATCAAAATGTTCGTCTCGACGAGTACATAATTTCATCTCACTGCATCATTTTCATTTGAGCTAATCTTGATGCCCGAAATGTTGTTGGAAGAGGGCTATGTGATGAATTTGTCAGATCTGTTTCAGCAAATAGCTATTTGTCATTTTTGCCATGTTTAATGTCTGCATGCTATGATCCTGAGCTCTACATGTGTTTTGTTAAATGCTATGCCATCTTTACAGAGGTGCTTGCCATGTATTTTTGTGATATTTGTGGTGACTAGCACAAGCTTGCAAAGTAGCGTAATCGGTAATGCTGATTTCAGGGACTTAGAATTTCACCAAGTCCTTGTCCTGATTTTGTTGTTATGCCATATGTTCATGTTGTTTCCTAGCGATCCGTGCCTCTTTTGAGGATGATCAGTAAGGATGTTTTGTTAACATTGTGGTGCTCTATCCATACATGTATTTGTTTGCATTTATGGAGCACCCTAGCTTGACTGAATAGAGCTCTACTTTTGCTATAAAATGATCCTGGCAGATTGTTGACATGTTTAGCGATTTTACCGAGGATGTTGCTATTGATCCATGCATGTTATGTTGTTGTTCTTGCCATGTCTAGTTTCTATGCCATGTGTTCTTGATGTGTGTATGCTTGGTTTGTCATGCCATGCTCTATAGTGAGTGCATCGAGCTCGTAAACATGCCTACCTGTTTATGTTTTTGCCATGTTCACATGCTTCCAATTGTATTTTCTGATCCCTTTTGGCTCAAGGTCACTAAGGGACTTTTGTTAAGTGCTTTGAGTAGCTTCATGCCATGCCTTGATTTGCCATGTTAAGTTCCTGTAGCATGTAGTTTGCATGCTCTAAAGTGTGCTTCCTGATAATAAATTCCAGACTTGTGTTAATTTCACTAAGTCTGAAACATGTTATCATTTGCTCTTTTGCCATGCTTGTTTGAACCTGTTAATGGATGAATTAGCCATAGCTCAATGTTCATATTTTGTCAAGTATCATAAGTGCATCCCTGCCATGTATCTTGTTGTCATGTTTGAGTGCTGTAGCGTATTTATCTTGATGCATTTAGTTGGTCACTTGCTGATTATCGCAGACCGGTGTCATATTTGTTTTGTTTGCCATTTCCAAACCGTGCATCCGATTCCGGTGATCTTTATATCGATTTCAACCGAAATCACCTCACCTTTCCAGTGGCACTCTTGGATATCCAAGTTGATGCCAGGTTCAATCATTCCTTATCAAATCTTTCATATGCATGACATACCGCATCCCGCATATCATACCATGTTTGCATCATGTTGTTTGAGCATTGCACGTGGTTGATTGTGTTCCGTTTTCTTGTTGTTCTTGTTTGGGTAGAGCCGGGAGATGAGTTCGTGAACGAGGAGCCCATTGAGTTCGCTTACGAGTATCAAGTCAACTCTGACAACTTTGCAGGCAAGATGACCATACCCTCGAAATCACTTCTATCTTTGCTTGCTAGATGCTCGCTCTTTTGCTATGCCTATGCTACAATACCTACCACTTGATTATCATGCCTCCCAAATTGACATGAAAAACCTCTAACCCAACATGTCCTAGCAAACCATTGATTGGCTAGGTTACCGCTTTGCGCAGCCCCTCTTATAGCGTTGCTAGTTGCAGGTGAAGATTGGAGATCGTTCCTTGGTGGAACATTGTTTATTGTTGGGATATCACAATATTATCTTGTTATCTTAATGCATCTATATACTTGGTAAAGGGTGGAAGTCTCGGCCTTTTGCCTAGTGTTTTGTTCCACTCTTGCCGCCCTAGTTTCCGTCATATCGGTGTTTTGTTCCCGGATTTTACGCTCCTTATGCGGTTGGGTTATAATGGGAACCCCTTGACAGTTCGCCTTGAATAAAACTCCTCCAGCAATGCCCAACCTTGGTTTTACCATTTGCCACCTAGCCTCTTTTTCCCTTGGGTTTCCGGAGCCCAAGGGTCATCTTTATTTAAACCCCCCCCCCCCCGGCCAGTGCTCCTCTGAGTGTTGGTCCACCTCGTCGGCCGCCGGTGGCCACCAGGGGCAACTCTAGGATGGCCTACCGGAAGTTTGGACAATCTGAGTGTGCCCTGAGAATGAGATATGTGCAGCTCCTATCGGGATTTGTCAGCACATTCGGGTAGTGTTGCTGGATTTGTTTTACCATTGTCGAGGATGTCTTGTAACCAGGATACCGAGTCTGATCGGATTGTCTTGGGAGAAGGTATATCCTTCGTTAACCGTGAGAGCTTGTGATGGGCTAAGTTGGGACTCCCCTCCAGGGATTTGAACTTTCGAAAGCCGTGCCCACGGTTATGGGCAGATGGGAATTTGTTAATGTCCGGTTGTAGATAACTTGAAACTTAACTTAATTAAAATGAATCAACCGCGTGTGTAACCGTGATGGTCTCTTCTTGGCGGAGTCCGGGAAGTGAACACGGTGTTGGAGTAATGCTTGACGTAGGTTGTTCTAGGATCACTTCTTGATCATAGTTGTTCGACCGTGCTTTTGCCTTCTCTTCTCACTGTATTTTGTGAATAGGTTAGCCACCATATATGCTAGTCGCTTGCTGCAGCTCCACATCATTCCTTACCTTACCTATAAGCTTAAATAGTCTTGATCGTGAGGGTGCGAGATTGCTGAGTCCCCGTGACTCACATATTACTTCCAAAACCAGGTGCAAGGACCGACGATACCGTTCCAGATGACATGATCGAGCTCAAGTGGGAGTTCGATGAAGACTCTGTTCGTTACTATGTGTCTTTCCCAGATGATCAGTAGTGGTGCCCAGTTGGGGCGATCAGGGACCGTGTCTCATGTTGGGGTTGATCTTTATTTTGGTACGGTAGTCGGACCATGAGTGTATTGGATGAATGTAATGTTATTCATGTATTTGTGTGACGTGGAGAGTGTAAGCCAACTATGTACATTTTCCCCTTTTATCTATTTACATGGGTTGTTGTGAAGATTACCTTACTTGCGACATTGTTTTCATTGCGGTTATGCCTCTAAGTCGTGCTTCGACACGTAGGAGATATAGCCGCATCGAGGGCAAGAAGCTAGGCTTCAACGCCCCCAGCTGAGCTGCCAACTCACCCAGCGCCACGAGGTACCAAGTCAAGTATGAAAAACTATCGAACTTCTGCTATAATTGTGGTGAGTGTGGACACTGGCACGAGGAGTGCGGTGATGGAGTTCATGATGCAACAAAGTTTTAGTGGGGTGATTTGGTGTTGGCTGATGGTGCTCGATTCAGGCAAACTGGGAGAGGTGTTTATGGTTTTCAGAGGGGACAAGGTGTCCCAAGACCTGCAAGAGGAAGAGGCCGGGGAAGAGAGAAATATAACCCAAACCAAAGTTGGCGTTTCAACGCACAACAGAATGAATCTCGCCAGCAGGATGTTGGGGCAGGTTCTGAGCCTACTCCGGGTGAGACTGGAATGGGCGAGCCAAGTGAGATAATCGATGCACTAAGCACTAGTGTGCTGGGGGCACCGGTGGGAAACAACAAGAGGCAGTCTACTGATAATAATTTGCTCACAGGGAGTGTTCAACCCACCAGGGACAGTGTGGAAGGAGTGGTAAATGATACATCTTCAGCTCTTGTGGTGCGAGAAAAGCCCACCGGTGTGCCTCCGCCGCCACCCATCTACGTTTCTCCAAGGAAAGAAGTGAAGAGGCCTAAAAAGGGAGATGGTAATCGGGGAGTTTTGTTCCAGCTACCAGATGCCACAGAGGTGACGGCGAGCAAGGAAACAGGAGAGGAGGAGGATAAAACTTTTGGCAATGCATGATTGGCGGGCTCCTTCGAGGAGTGCCGCCGGGCCCAATGAGTCTCCTCTGCTGGAACTATCATGGTGTGGGTAATCCCACGACAGTTCACGAGCTTCGTGCTCTCGCGAAGAAGTTTACCCTGACCGTACTTTGTATAGTTGAAACACAAATTGATAGGGTACATGTTGAAAATTTAAAAGGAGAGCTAGGCTACAATAAGAGTTATGTTGTTTCTAGTGATGGTAGAAGTGGAGGTCTAGGATTGTTTTCGAATGATGAAATAAATTTGCAAGTTTCGGGCTACTCAAGATATCATATAGATGCTATGGTGAACAATGCAGGGGCTACTCCTTGGAGGCTAGCATGCATATATGGAGAGGCCCAGGTACAAGAACGATATAAAACTTGGGATAAAATGAGGGAACTGGTAGGGCATTCCAATGCTCCGTGGGTTCTCATTGGAGATTTCAATGAAGTGTTTCATGCGAGAGAGCATGACGGGATTGGAAGGAGAAGCCAGAACCAGATCAATCTTTTCAGGAAGGTTGTTGATGATTGTGCTCTAATTGATTTAGGTTACACTGGCATAAATTGGACTTTTGAAAAGAAGGTAACCGGAGGGTCGTTCACCAGGGTCAGGCTGGACCGCGCGCTTGCATGTGTTGCATGGCGAAGTGCCTTTCCCCAGGCTACAATGGAACACATCAATGATGTTGCATCTGATCACAACCCCATTATTCTAAGTTTGCATGCAACTAATGATGATTCAATCATTGCACGTACTTTCAGATATGAGTGCATGTGGGAAACGCACACAGATTTGCAGCCTGTGGTGCGGGAATCATGGACAATGACAGTTGATGGCGACGGGGACGATTCGGTGACAGGAATATCGGATAAGCTACGCCTACTGTCGGGATCTTTGCAGGCCTAGGATCACACAACTTTTGGCAGTGTCAGGAGAGGAATAAAAAAATTAAAAGGGAGCTAGATATCCTGCGGTCGGTTCCAGGCAGGGTGGAACCATCTGAATGTGAGAAGGAAATTAAAAACGAACTGCTAGAACTTTATAAGAGAGAGGAGTTGATGTGGAAACAGAGAGCATGTCTAGGGTGGCTCAGAGCCGGGGACAAAAACTCAAAATATTTCCACATGAGGGCAAACTAGAGGCGAGTAAAGAATAGAATAAAAGAGTTGATAAAACCAGATGGGAGCCAAACAGAAAATAAACAAGAGATGAAGGAGATGACCAAGGCATTTTATAACACCCTATATACTTCTAAAGGTTCAGAGAATATCCAAGAGGTTCTTAATGCAGTCCCACGCAAAGTGACCCGTCAAATGAATGATGTGTTGAATGCTCCCTACAAGGGTGAGGAAGTAAAAACTGCGATGTTTCAGATGTCACCTCAGAAGGCTCCCAGACCAGATGGATTTCCTACACAATGTTTTTAAACACTGGGATATTTGCTCTAATGAGGTGACTAAAGTGGTTCTCAGAATTGTGGAAGGGGCGGAAAGTGCTCGTGAGATCAACAACATGGTTTTGGTGCTAATACCCAAGGTAAAAAATCCCACGCTTCTTATAGAGTTCCGTCCCATCAGCTTATGCAATGTTCTGTACAAAATAGCATCCAAAGTTATTGCTAACCGGCTGAAGAGTGTTCTACCAGATATAATCTCTGAAGAGCAATCGGCCTTTGTACCGGGCCGCCTCATTACTGATAACATAATTGCTGCATATGAATGTTTGCATTTCATGAAGTGAAATAAAGCGCAAACACACAGGCATTGTGCACTAAAGCTTGACATGATGAAGGCCTATGATAGGGTTGAATGGAGTTATCTGAAGGAAATCATGCTAAAGCTAGGTTTCACGAGCAGATGGGTGAACATAGTCATGGGTATGGTCACCTCAGTCTTGTTCTCAGTTCTTTTTAATGGTGAGAAGTTAGAAGAATTTGAGCCTACTCGTGGTATTCGACGAGGGGATCCTATATCACCTTACCTCTTTTTGCTAGCAGCAGAGGGCCTTTCGTGCCTCTTAAAAACCAGAGTTCAGTCATCTAATCTGGGTGGAATACAAGTGGCTTCATCAGCTCCACCGGTGAACCATTTTTTGTTTGTAGATGACAGCCTGTTGTTTTTTAAAGAAAATGTTGAGGGAGCTGATGAGGTTTCTCAATTGTTGGAGACATATCCTAGGGCATCTGGCCAGCGAATAAACAAGGATAAGTGTTCACTTTTCTTTAGTAAGGGATGCCTAGAGTCCACAAGAGCTGCTATAAAAACTATCCTGCAAATTCCCAATGAGAAACTGAATGAAAAATATCTTGGCATGCCTTCTGATGTAGGGAGTTCAAAGAATGGTGCTTTTAAGTATCTAAAAGATAGGCTATGGAACAAGATACAAGGGTGGATGTAGAAACTGCTTTTAGCGGCTGGGAAGGAGGTGTGAGGGAGTCCTGGACTAAGGAGTCCTCGAGCGTCCGGCCTATTAGCCATGGGCCGGACTGATGGGCTGTGAAGATACGAACACCGAAGACTGCACCCGTGTCCGTATGGGACTCTCCTTAGCGTGGAAGGCAAGCTTGGCGACCGGATATGTAGATTCCTTTCTTTGTAACTGACCTTGTGTAACCATAGATCCTCCCAGTGTCTATATAAACCAGAGGACTTAGTCCGTATAGGGGATACTCATTATCATAGCCATACAAGCTCTACCTCTAGGGTTTAGCCATTACGATCTCGAGGTAGATCAACTCTTGTAGTACTCCTATTCATCAATATCAATCAAGCAGGACGTAGGGCATTACCTCCATAGAGAGGGCCCGAACCTGGGTAAACATCGTGTCCCTTGTCTCCTGTTACCATCGACCTTAAACGCACAGTTCGGGACACCCTACCCGAGATCTGCCGGTTTTGACACTGACATTGGTGCTTTCATTGAGAGTTCCATTATGCTGTCGCCAAAAGGTTTGATGGCCCCTTCAATCGTCAATCATGACGCTGTCCAAGGAGAAACTTTTCTTCCCGGACAAATCTTTGTGTTTGGCGGCTTCGCATTGTGGGCCAATTCGCTTGGCCATCTGGAGAAGATCGAAAGCTATGCCCCTGACCATCAGGTCAGATTTGGGAGCTTGAACTACGTTGCGGACATCCGTGGAGACTTGATCTTCGCTGAATTTGAGACAATGGCTGCCACCCCCGGTCACCCCAATGATCATGACCTAAATATGTCATCAGACCGCATCTAGGAGATCGCTCCTATAACCGCTCTGGCCTTAGAGTCGGAGCAGACTGCACCATCCGAGGACGGGAGGATCAACCCCACCACGGAGGCCATGGATTCCATGGCATTGGAGCCGCCCATAGACTTAACTTCTCACGACGTCTTTGTCACTGGAACTCCGGACTCGTCTCCGGCCGTAAGTTCCAAACCATGTGAGCCCGCGGACGCCGAACTTGATCGTTTATCGATCTTCAAGTTCAGCGCCGCAGACATCTTCCAGCACTCACCTTTGGGCGATGTGCTAAACTCGTTAAAGAACTTGTCCTTGGCAGAGGACTCACAACCAAACTATATCCGGTTCGAACTAGGGGCTGACGATGGAGAATTTTGCTTCCCACCCGCCACCCACTTCATCGCCACGGTCGAGGATTTGACTGACGCACTTGATTACGACTCCGAGCACATAGACGGTATGGACGACGATGTCGGAGAAGAAGAGGCCCAGAACCTGCCATTCATCGGATGCTGGATGGCCACTTACTCGTATGATGTATACATGGTGGATGCGCCAAAGGAGAACAGCGGGAATGACAAGGAAGATCCAGCCGAGGACAAACCTTCCAAAATACAATCCAAGCGCCAGCGTCAGCGGCGCCGCTCTAAGTCATGCCGTAGTAAAGACAGCAACACTGGCACAGGAGAAGATAATACTCCAGAAGGTGCCGAAGACAACGAGGACCCCGTTAAAACAACTAATGAACAAGATGAACGGGAAGATGGGCAGGCTAGCCCTGGCAAGCACGCCACACACGAAGACTCAGAGGACGGAAGTTATCTTCCACTCTCCGAGCATGAGGTGAGCCTCGGCACCGACGATTTCATCGTGCCTGAGGAATCTCTGGAGGAGAAGCACTTCAAGCGCCAGCTAATCGCCATGGCAAGGAGCCTGAAAAAGAAGCAGCAGCAGCTTCAAGCTAACCAAGATCTGCTCGATGATAAATGGATGGATGTCCTAGCAGCCGAAGAGTACGGCCTCAAGCGCCCAACCAAAAGCTACCCAAAGCGCAAATTGCTAACTCGGTTTGACGAGGAGGCGTCGAACTACATACCTCCATCGTACAATGCGGCTGACCGACCACCACGTGGTTGTCGGCGTTCTGGGAACGGGGGTTCCCACACTTGCCTGCCTGCAGCCCACGGCGTGGCTAAGCCAGCAAGCCGTATGGCCCATCTTCATCAACAAGGCATCCAAGACCCTCGCGAGGGTCCAAGCCTCGTGAGGCAGATGGAGCAAGACCTCCTCTGGAGTAGCCTAGCCAGGCAGCCTCACAAGGAGCGGAGATATCAAGGCGGGGCAAACCTCACGAGGCCCACCTGACGTGAGCCATGACGCATGACACCAGGCGGGCGCCAGGCGGGCGCCAGCGCGCGCAGCGTCCTTGTTTCCTCTTTGGTGCTAAGGAGGCCAGCGCAGGCGAAGAGTACTGAGGCATCAGGCAAAGGTTGCTATATTGGTGCAACGAGACCAAGACCAGGAGGACGGCAAGACGAAGGTCATCGTGGAGCCCAAGACGGCGTAACCGCCAGAGCTTTTCGCAGGCGAAGACCACTTTTCTCGGGATAGCTTGTACTAGTTGTCCCCTTCAAATTTGCCCGCCGTTGTTGGCTCCCTTCCCGCTCGATATTTGGGAAGAGGACCAGAGCCTAGATAAGTAGAGCTAGCCACCATAGTAGGGGCATCTCATCTTAGCTTGATCCAACCCGATCAAGAGCCTACTCACAAGAACACCTCAACATCAGGAGGCTGTTCTTCCCTTGTACTGTTCATCATCTGACCTAGAGGCAATCTACCACCATCACACTAGAGTAGGGTATTACACCACAACGGTGGCCCGAACCAGTATAAACCTCGTGTCTTTCTGTGTTGCGAGTTCGTCGAGTTCGCCCGCGAGATCTTAGCGAGCAAGGGCGTAGATCGGTGGGAAGGAAAGACCTCGCACTCACCCAGTGTTCGAACCTTAAGGGTTTGCCGGAACCCCACATCCGACATTTGGCGCGCCAGGTAGGGGTGCACCAGAGCTCCTCCTCCACCGGCCAGCTTGTCGACTCTCCTCAGCCACGATGTCCGATGACTCAAGGGCCGGCTCCGACCGCTGGGCAGCCCGGGAAGCCCGGGCAGCGCCGCCTACCCATGAAGTTCTCAACCCCGCACTCCAGGCGGCACGGGCGCTGCCAAAATCCACCGGGAGCGGGCAGCACGGCCAGGCGTCGTCCAGCCTCACCCCACGGCAGGTACGGGCCGCCGCAAGAGCGGCGAGCCATGCCGCAGCAATGGCGTCACACTCACGACGGGAGCAAGCAAACATGCGGGCAGCGCTCACCATGGCAAGGGAGCTACTGTGGTGCAGGCTGATGGAAAGCGGTCGGGACACACTGCTGGAGCGTGTTGCCGAGCTGCTGGATGCAGCGGCATCGGGAGCACCACCCTTCTGCTATCGACTTCCTCCCCAGGCCACTGCAGGGCCGCGCGGCGAACCTCACCACATCCGCGCGCCATCAACTACGCCCCGGGGCTTCATCAACATCAGCATGGCCAGCGGCGTAGGGGGCTCCGACTCCCCCATGCCGCCCGCGGCGGGCGCGGGCGCAAGCGTTGCCCCCACGGTCCCAGCTGCATGCCATGATGTCATCCCCAGGGGGCCACCATGGGCTGAGCAACATGGAGCGTGGGGCACCACAGCGAGGCGTTCAGGGTGACGGCCCCGGAAGCCTATGTGCCCCACATGATGGACCAAGGGTACGCACCAAAGGAAGACCCTGGCTCGTTCATTGGAGAAGGTTGGGGAGAGGGGGCGCTAGGATTCGAAGCCTTCCAAGAACCAACGGAGAACCACAATGATCGCGCCGACAACGACAACTATAGGGTACTGCTAATATCTTAGGAACAGACTTATGCTAACCATGGGCTGCAGATGAATCAGGTTGCAGCGTCGATCGACGACCCCGGCACGGCAACACCCGTTCCAACAAGGGATACACGCTGGAGGCCGCCGGGAGAGAGCCAGGAGCAAGGCCCCTCCCCAAGGCACGCGAAACCGGGGGACACCCGGAGGTAGGCCCTCTGCCGGGGTGGCTTCGACAACCCTTCCCCCGGCAGAGGACCCGTGGTCGCCGAGGGAACCGCTGGCGTCCCCTTTCCCTCTTTTATGTCGTCCTGGTGACCGGTCGGCTCAAAGGAGGTCGAGGGTGGCGCAAGGCGGGGCCCTCATCTGGCGATATGAAGCAAGGCTGGTACCTTTAAAGAAGGCCCGGTGCCTGTGAAGCTCGCCGCCCGTGACACTCTCACGTAATAATGAGTTGGGGTTGTACACGCCCCGGAGTCTCAGGAGCGCCGGCCTCAGGCCCTGGGGCTCCCTCCCACGCCTAGTGGCAGCACTTAGCTCCGCGCTGGTGAGAAGACTTGAAGACCTGAAGACTAGACTAGGTGCCGGACGCAGCCTTTTTCTTTGGATCTCTCTTTCTGTGGCTTTGCTTTCTAGATCTGGACTTAAGTTGAAGTTGAATTTTTATCGATGCGCGCGGGGGGTGCCTTTTCTCGTTCATGCCATTTCTTTCCTTCTGGATCTTGTTTGATTTGGGACTCATGTCCATCGCCTTTCCCTCGCAAAGCTCCTCGCGAGCCGGACCGCGCAAAGCGCACGATCGTCAAGCACGTGCTAGCACTACGCCTGGTGCTCACCTCTTACAGGGCCCCCTCAAATGGGGCGATAAGCTCTGCAGGATTCTCAGGAACTCGTCGCCTCACGACCCAGCCCTAAGCTGTCGTTGGCTAAGGTAAACCACGTCGGGGAGCTCACCCCCAGCTTCATGAGCTCACGAGGACACATACCCACATCGCATAGGAAAGTAAAGACTACAATTTGCTTACATGAGGGGCTCCCCCTCTCAAAATGCTCTTACAAAGTCTTCCAAGGGCCACGCCCGAGTTTTGCGTGCAGGATGAAACAATAGGCGAACATGGGATCAACCAGAGATATCACTCGCTACATCACTCGCGGATGCGTCACTCGCGTCGTCATCATCTTCGTCGGTATCGCCGCCGCGGTCGGCGACGCCCCCGTCACCGTCATTGACCACGTCACCTTCATCTGTGATGACCAGCACCGCTTCATCCTCCGAGGTGAAGGCCCTGACCAACGCATCGACGTGGTCCTCTACCCAATGTGCCAAGTCGCCCCGGACGGCTATGGGTACGGGGGCAATGGCGGCATCGAAGTCGAAGTTGGGGTCGGCATTCAGAAGGTGGCTGAAGACACGGGAGAATGCACGCTGAAGTAGGCCTCAACCCCTCTCCTCCACAAGCTGACGAGCTCTGGCAGATTGGGCCTCCAGGCGCGTCACCACCTCGGTGAAGAAGGTCAGGTGGCTGGTGTAGTCATTCGAGTGAGGGGCCGGGGCGTTTTCGTCGCAGATGTAACCCAGGGCGGTGTTGGCCTTGTTCCAAAGGTCTTGAAGCATAGGAGCATGCTCGCGCTCCAGCATTCGGTGTTGGAGCACTTCCTCCCTGTTTTGCCGTGCGACGGCCTCGGCGTCGTCAACTCGTCTCCGGAGAGAAAGCAGCTCGGCGCGGGCGGAGGTCAAGTCTGCCTGCACCGTAACCAGGGCGGCGGTTGTGGCCTCCGCACGCCTCTCGGCCTCGTCCAACCTGGGCCTGAGGGCGGCGGCCCTGCCCGCACCATCCAGACCGGCAAGCTTTAGCTTCAAGTTGTACCTACCCTCCAGATCTGCGCGAACCTCGGCCACCCGGCGATTGATCTCCTCCTCGACTCCGGCCTCGCGGGCCCCGACAGCATCTTCTGCTTGAGCGACTTGACGCTCCCTTGTCTCCAGTCGCTTGAGCTCGAGGCTGTGCTCCACGGCTTCCAGGGCCAGCGTCTCCTCACGCAGCCAGACCTCCTCTTCCTCCGCAGGCGTCCCCCTCAGCGATGCAAGAGCGGCCCCGCGCGCCTCCACCTGCTACTCAAGGGACGCGCTCCAGGCTTGAAGCCCCCATGCGCGCTCCTCCGCAGCCTCGCGGCGGTGATCGGCCTCGTGAGCTTCTTCCAAATCTCGCGAGCGAGCCTCATTGGCAATCTTGCGGGACGCCTCGGCCTTCGTAGTCTCGAGGTCGCGCTTATAGCGACCAAGGTTGATGGCCACTCGCAGCTTGCACCGCTCCTCCACCAACCGAAGACCTTCAGCCTCAAGACGCGAGTCGACACGAGCAAGCTCTTCACCAAGGCTGCTCATCAGGCCCATCGACTCTTGGAAGAGCTCGTGACGGACTACGCTGCGCCCACGCTCGAGCTCGAACGCTCGAACCGCCTCGTCCTCCACCTCGGGGGCGGCGGGTGGAGCATCAAGTGGCACGCCACCTCCCGGTTGGGGGTTGGGGGCTGGCGCCGTGCCTGACGTCAGCCCATCCTCACGAGGAGCCCAAGCTGATACAGGCTCGCTGCTTGAAGAGGAACCGAAGACCGTGGTCAGCCAGTGACTTCTCATGAGGAGAGGAGGAGTCTTGGGCACGCTCGCCAAGCTCCATGCCAGATCATGGGCGAGGGGCGGCCAAACCACGGACTCAACATGTCCCGAAGGCAGGGACGCTCCTCCGACCAACCCTGCTCCAGGGGCAGCAAGCAGGCCGCCTCTCGGAAGACGCAACAGCTTCAGCAGAAGGAGCCCTGGAGGACAGGCGTCAGGATAAGAAGACCACACGCAAAAGCCACGGCGACAAGGTACTTACGCTTCAATAGCGATGTACTTCCGTCGCTTCAACGACCCGAAGTTGTTGCTGCCACTGGGGGATCCCTTCCTCTTGTGGAGCTCCTCAAAGTCCACACAAAGGCGACCGAAGCGCTGGACGTGACGGCCGGTGCATGGCGGAGCCGAAGAAGACCCAAGAGGGATGGCCTCAGGGGAGCCCGGCTGAGGCGAACAGCCCAGCTCCTTCCCACTGCGACCTCCCGAGGCTCCTGGAGCCTCAACCTCGGGAGTCGCATGCCGCATCTCCTCGGCAACCGACGCGTCAGGAGGGGGGTCGCAGGCCCCCGAGGACGACGCCCCCGGATCACCACCCGACATGTTCTCCTCAGCACCTGAGCCACCGGCCCCTGTCGCAGCTCGCTCCCCCGCACCGTCACCTGGGGCGAGCCCGGCACCTGCGGCGAAGAAGGGGACCACGATGACAGGATTCTCGCGGGGCCCCACCAAGCCGACTGGGCGTAGCCCCCACTCATCAAAGGAAGGCATGTTCGCGGCAAATGACTTTGTTCTCACAGCGGTACAACATGCAGCTGTTCCTGGGCATCTCGTCTGGCAGAGGGACACCTGATAGGACCGTGAGCACTGTCTGCCGCACAGCGAGAGGAAGCCCCTCCTCCTGAAACCTCATGTTGTTCTGTCTGCTGAGCAAGTCCCACATCGGGCGAGAATGGCGCTGGAGTGGAGCAACTCAACGCCTGATGAACGCCCTCACCACCATGGGCGCAGTCACACCAAGGTCCTTCAACCACCTCATCCTGGCCCAGACAGGGGCAAGGCAGCGGCTCGTGAGCTTCTGATGACCCCATCCGGAGTTTGGAATAGAAGGCCCCACCGGAGCTTGGAGCAAAGGGTTGAGCACGCCTGTATCAAAAAACACCCATCACGTACGGAACTCGCTCGTGGATGAAGGGAGCTCGAATTCGATCCACGCGCCTGCCGTCGTAGCCACGGCCTGGAAACCCACGCACCCTGAGCTCTGCCGTGGACCGGTGAGATGCAACGAGAAGAAGTGGCGGAGGAGTGCCACGGAGGGGGTGATACCCACCATGGCCTCGCACACGAAGGCGAAGACGGCGAGAAGGTCACAGCCTGAGGGTCGGGATGGAGCATGTGGATCTGATAGTGCTCGAGCACCGCGTTGAAGAAGGCGGAGAAGGGAGGAATCAGGCCAGCCCAGAGGGCATCAATGAATATCAAAACCTTGGTAACTGCCCGAGCCATGCTGGTGCGAGACGCAGGCCAAGCCGGCGTCTCTCCCCACTCGTTGAAACTGGAGGCAAGCATGGGGCGCACCTTGTCCATGGTCTCGTCGTTGAGCATCCGAGGCCGACTGAGCGCCAGCTCGAAGGATGGAGGCGCAATTGGCGAGGACAGAGGTTTCTTCCCCTTTTCGGCTTGTTTCGGCGCCATGGTGGTGAAGCGGGCGGAGCACAGGTCGGATTGAGAAGGCGGAGCAGGGCGTCGAGGCAGCAGGGAGATTGGAAGAGTCGGGCGTGGCAAAGGAAGAATAACTGTGTAAGAGGCGGGGCCGCATAGCCAGGCGGATTCAAGGGCAGCATGGGGAAGCGGAGACACCCACGCCCAATGTCACAGCCCTAGAATTGGTTGTAACTAGTTGCACAAGCATTCATGCATCATGTATATATTTATGAAAGTTGAATTGGGGAAAGTGGAAAGCCTCAGAAATCTTTTCTAAAAATGATCAGAAAAATCCAAAGAATCTGATTATGGCATTATCATGCATGTTTGAACAACTTATGCCTGCTAATCAGGTCAAATCAAATAAGTGGCATTTAAATAATCACATATGGATTTGAATTTGAATCTTTGGTTCAAACCAACGTCATTTAATCTAGTTTTAGTTGCATTAGCTCATTACAGCATATTGACATGTCATAATCATGCATCATAATGTGCATTGCATTGATTGTATTCTTTCTGTGTTTGCCGGTGATTGTCCCCCCCCCCTCGGTAGGCGTATGTTTCGACGACGTGTTCGATGACACCGATGAAGAGCTATATCATCTTCAGAAGTGCCAGGCAAGCAAAAACCCCTTGTTCATTCCGATACAATCCCACTCTCTCGCCCCTGCTCTCTTTTACTGCATTAGGACAACAACGATTCAACTGTTACATGCTGCGGTAGTTGAACCCTTTCCTCTGCATGACCTGTCATTGCCACAGTAAATAGATGAAACCCACTAGCATGAGTAGGAGTTGTTTGAGCCCTGATGTGCCTACTCATTCATTCTTGTTTGTCATGCCTGCTATTGCATACAGTTGTGTCGGGTCTGATTCATCGCGAATGAATTAGAATGGTGATGAACATGCCCTACTGTGTGTGAGCTAAGTGTGTGAACATGATTTGGTAAAGGTAGCAGTGAGAGGCCATGTAGGAGTACATGGTGGGTTGTCTCATTGAAACCGTTCTTAGGAACTGAGTTCTGTGTCTGTGATCCATGAACAGCTACTACCACTCATTGGGATCCTTAATTGACCCTCTCGGCTTCTTAATCACCCTAGTACTCTTTCCAGGAGTTGCAACTAGTTTTTGGTGTTTGTAGGTTATGTGTTGGTGGCCGTGTGTAGCGCTGACCCTAGGGGTGGGCTATGATGCGGTAGATACACCGTGGCACGGTGTACCGGGCACCCATTTGGTGTCTCGGGAACCCTGTTCACATTGTTCGAGGCCGTATGTGGAAACCTCGGCCGGACTCCCTGCGGATGGAACCTGGATAGGCGATAAACCTGGACTAGAGACTTGAGTGTTTAGGTAGGTCGTGGCCGACACCGTCGTTGGGCTCCCACTTGAAGGTTGCCGAGTACATGTCGTGTAAACGATGGTAAGTGGTGGGAACGTGTGTGAAGAAGTACACCCCTGCAGGGTTATCATTATCTATTCGAATAGCTGGATTCCTCGGATATGGAAACTTGGACCCCTTGCATAGTTCATAGACAAGTGGAAGTGGATACTCTAAAAATCGCAAGATAAGCGTGAGTGCTATGGATGGCCTTCTCGTAGGGAGACGGGAGCGGATCCATAGTGGTGTATTGATATGGTGAATATGTGGACTCGTGTGCGCCACCTCAAAGAGTTGCTTGCAGTCGTAGTTCAGGTTAGCCACTGAGTCAAAGCTGGCTTGCTGCAGTTAAACTCCACTACCCCTTTGTTGACACTGATGCATATGTAGTTAGTTCTGATGTAAGTCTTGCTGGGTACATTTGTACTCACGTTTGCTTAATTTATGTTTTGCAGAGAGACTTCAGTCTCGCTAGTAGTTCCGCGTGGACTTCGATGTTTAGCTTGATACCTCAGCTATGATCTTGTGCCCTCGGCAGGATCTGGTAGATAGTCAGGCTTCTTAGCCTTTTTCATTTATAGATGTCTGTACTCAGACATGTTAAGCTTCCACATGTGCTATGATTGTTGGGTCATGAGACCCATGTTTGTAATATCTCGCTCCCCGGAGCCTAATGAATAAATACTTGAGTCGTAGAGTTATGTTGTGATGCCATGTTGTATTTACACATATCGAGCATATTGTGTGTATGATTGAAATGCTTGGTATATGTGGGATCCGACAATCTAGTTGTTTATCCTTGGCAGCCTCTCTTATGGGGAAATGTAGTCTAGTGCTTCCATGAGCCATAGTAGTCCGCTACAGCCCGGTTCACCGGAGTCCTGCTAGCCCAGCACTACTGCTCAGGACACGTGACTGGCCGGCATGTGTTTCACTTCGTTCCTGTGTCTGTCCCTTTGTGGAAATGTCACGCGGTGACATTCGGAGTCCTGCCTAGCCTGCTACAGCCCGGTTTACCGGAGTCCTGTTAGCCCAGTGCTACAGCCCGGATTCACACGCTGCTGATCGACATGCTCGAAGTTGATTCATGTATGCCTGTCTCCATGGGTTAGTGCCGCTTTGGGTTCATGACTAGCCATGTCGGCCCGGATTCTCTGTCATATGGATGCTAGCGACACTATCATATACGTGAGCCAAAAGGCGCAAACGGCCCCGGGCCATGGTAAGGCGACACCGTGGGAATACCGTGCGTGAGGCCGCAAAGTGATATGAGGTGTTACCAGCTAGATCGATGTGACTTGGAATCGGGATCCTGACAGCTTTGGTATCAGAGCCTGACTGCTTGTAGGATTACCAAGCCAAACTGGTCGAAGTTGTGTCTAGAAATGCTTTAGTTATGTAAGGGAGTTGATTGTGGGATGGAACGTAAGGCTCTTTTTACTCCTTTACCTTATGTCCTTCTGATCTGAGTCAACCTCTTCTTTTCTACAGGGACTAAGAGCTAGGCCTTCTCATCTATCTATCAGGATGACGTGTTACTAAACCGTAGTTGCCTAGGATTGTTGAGTTTAAGCCCGAGTTCGGTTCCTACTGCTTCTGTGTGTTGGCAGTTCATCTCAGAACTTTGATATTGTGATGTTAAGTGGTTATGCCACCATTTTGCAGGATGTCTCAAATCATTTTGAGCATTTACAGCTGTTATGCTGTCCGAGTCATCCCAGGTTTCTAAATAGTCTGATGCATTTGCAAATCCTTCCTCCCAGTTCCCGATGTCCTTTTGGGCCAGTTTAAGCACACTAATCCGTCTGTTGAGGTACTCCGCTGCCTCGGCATTTATGTTGGAGCTATTATTATGACCCTAGGTGTCTAGAGTATCACCTGGTAATCTAGCAATGCTTTGCATCCCCAGTGTGATGATTCTGGCCACCATTCTCGAAAGCATCCCGTGATGCCGTTTAGTTAGTAGGCATTCTATTCCTGGGTTCTTGGCCCAAGATTCACTCTACTTATCTCATGTTGATAGTGTTGCTAGTTTCTTTAGGATATTAGTAACCTTGCGACAGTCCTCGAGGTCCATGGTATTTCCTTCTTCCAAATACCTTGAACCATGAAGGCAGAAGTTATTTGAACCAAAAGATCACAATAAGAGTGCTCTTAATGGGTTCTCCATGCAAGAATTGTGAATCTGCCAGTCCTACCTTTCTGCATGGATTATCCGGAAGAAACCTGTTGAACTTGTTCAACATACTAATCTATGCGTCCACAACCCAGAAAATTATATGTTCCTTGAGTGGTTCCTCTTCAGTTGTATCCCGACCATCCTCTATCAGTTGATAGCCAAGAGTACGTGTGCATTTTTGTTCATCGATGCCTAGTATTCTTGTGGTTCGTCAAGCCGTTCTATTTCAGAATGACTAGGAGAAACAAACTCCAGTACCTCATCCATATCCAGGATTGGGTCAAAGCAGTTGTATTCCGCAGATCAAATGCAATCAAGCTTTGATTCTATTCTACCCTAAAGTATTACCCACTTTTATGTCAGGAACATCATGAGAATTGCACCTTATCTTATGAATTCTTGATGCAGTGATACTCTTGCCATCATCGTTCATTCTCGGTCCCGTGTTGCCATAACCAGAATGCCGACAAGTGAACTGTGATGTGTGAAATCGATACTCCTAGCAACCTCGTTGCTTGGTAGTTAATGGACAATATTCTCATTCTTAGCGTGTTGGTTATTGAATCATCATTCTAAGATTGATCGTGCTACCTAGTCCATTTCCCTGGTGCACTCTTCGATCAAGAGTTGGGACTGTGTCTATCCTTTCTTATTTGATCATATCATCTTGCCCTGAAAAGCAAGATTGTTCTCTAGCTTAGTAACATATCGGTGGTTCGTTATTTCCGAAGATCTTCTCGGAAGTATTGCCTGGTTGTCACCTGACCGGTATGTTGAGTTTGTGATTAAATGGGTTTTCTTATAAATCACCTCTTCTCCAAGAATCTATGTTGGATATCCCTGAGCTAGTTTGTTGAGCTAAACAACAACTTGGAGAGTTGGAAGATAAAGCTTCTATGACTTAGTTCATGTTAAGGGATATCTTTTGTGTGTGTGTTGAAGAAAGATGATATCTCCATCGATTGGTCCTCGTGATCAGTTGTTGGATCTATTGCCTTGTCAAAACCTTGACTTGAGTATGGGCTATCGTCAAGTCAAATCAGAACCAACGATGTTCGTAATGTTGTCTTACTCGTGGTTGATCCCTCGAGCATACACCATTACATCTTTTGGTCTGACCAATGCTATCACCGTGTTCACATGATGGTGGAAGTCCAGTGATATGGGAATTCTGATGAGTTGTTGTTGAATCCATCAGCAGCATTTTGTCTCCTCCATGATTCATGTTGAACATCCAGCTAGCATTGGAAACTTGTGTAAGCATTTTTCTTCATGCTCTATTCATGAAGTATCTGTCTGGATGAAAGAAGTGACTTCCTATGGTTCACGTGCAATCGATGCAAGTTGCCGCCGTGAATTCGGGAAAGATTGTTTTTGTTTCCTCTGGAATCTTCCCAAGTTAGTCACGCATATGTGCGAAGTACTCTATGGTTTGATAGGTTGGCCGCCTCCATTCTATATGTGTTTCCTAGCACACCAATCCACTGATTGATTTGTTCAAGGAGAAGAAGTTCCTTCTTAAGAATCATGACTTATGTCAGGACTTCGTTATCCTCGATGATGGTTCCCCAACCTGAACTTGGTAGTATTTTATTATAAGACTACCACGTGGTCACGCTTGTCTCGGACAACGTGTTCACCTGTTTGTAGCAAAACCAGCTCATATTTTGGAGCTTACTACCGTAGTCCATTTTCCGAGAGTCTCGCAACGTCGTTTCGTCGATTCGTGTTGCAAACTATCATTTTTCTTTCTAGACTCGATGAGTCTTGAATATCTTGACACCAACCAGATCTGAATCTCAGGCAGATATGATGGTTGGAACATTTTCCCAAGAACTATAATATTGGTCTCTGTGTAACCCGGTAAAGTGGATGTCGTGGCTGACACACCCAATCGGAAGATCTAATATTGTAGTATCTTGATTGAAGAAGTTGGCCACCTCTCCATAAGGATTTCGTAGGATTTACTCCGGAAGTTGTTCCTTGTGGATCCTTTGTATTCCGAAGTTCGACCACTACTTGATGGCTATGTTGATGCTTTAAAGCATGACCATGGTAACCAGTACATCAAGGAGAATATTAGAAGCGGAGTGCTAAATGTCTCTCAGTCGATCATCCAGATTTCGTTCCCTTGGCCTCGCTAAGGTGAAATCTGAGAAAGGGTTGTCCTTTCTATGCATCTGCATTGTCCATCACTATTCGCCAAGGTAGTAACATGTGTTGCCAGGATCCTCGACTCGGATATTGGTAGAACCTTGATGAGCATGGAAATGCTCAAGTTCTTGAGAGCATGCGCAAGCAAAATCATCCCTTGCGTTGTGTTCAACAAGGTAGTCCACATCATCCATTCTAGTCTATATATGCCATTTTTTGAACCTCCTAGAACGATCGTTTGTGATTGCCTTAGGCTGGCATAAAGAGTTTGAATGATCATTATATCAAAAGTAATTCTTTTTGCCACTTAAGGGAATAGCTCTATGAGTCACCCTCCCTGAGGTGCCCCGTTAGGTAATCATAGTAACTTATCTCCTCGCTGCTTTGACTCTCACTCACCATCTCACCTAAGCGTGGGATTGTTGCCTACCAATTTAGACCTTCGTCATATGTCCATCTACATCCCTCTTGATATGTGTTTTGTGTCTCAGTTCGCAAGATGTTTCTATGTCTCATTCCGTGAGTTAAGACTGAGCTGCTCGATCTTGAGAAGATCGATCCTTCTAGAGTTTCTTTTCCCTCTCGTTGTCATGTTGGTAGGAGTTCCTGGAGCAAGACTTCGAGACAATGAAGGTGATCAAATCAACATTCTTATGGAGTGCACCCAGGATCGCGAAGATTGTGTTGGTCTTGTGTCCCTTTTGTCTTCTCACCTCACGTCCTGAATCTCGGGATGAGATTCCTGTTTAGTGGGGGTGAGTTGTCACAGCCCTAGAATTGGTTGTAACTAGTTGCAAAAGCATTCATGCATCATGTATATATTTATGAAAGTTGAATTGGGGAAAGTGGAAAGCCTCAGAAATCTTTTCTAAAAATGGTCAGAAAAATCCAAAGAATCTGATTATGGCATTATCATGCATGTTTGAACAACTTATGCCTGCTGATCAGGTCAAATCAAATAAGTGGCATTTAAATAATCACATATGGATTTGAATTTGAATCTTTGGTTCAAACCAACGTCATTTAATCTAGTTTTAGTTGCA